>NC_069505.1:69059813-69072313 GCF_027579735.1 Bombina bombina
TTTAAATGGGTGACAGAGTCATTTGCTTTATTTATTTCTGTCAGCCCAACTTTTTCTTCATTTGATAGGAAATTTCTTCATATGCTGCTGAGCCGAGACAGTTAAGATAACTAATTAATAAACCTTTTATTTATTTATTTTTTTATTTCCATTCTGATTGCATTTATTACAAAAAGATACCGTTATTAAATGAAGTGTATTTCTTTCCAGAAAGGATTAGCTGTAAAGTAATTCCATTGTCTCATTTTGCCAGTTTACATTAAGCTGATAAACAAAGGTATGAGCACAAAGCAATTACTCTATCCCATTAGGAAAGGTTTCTGGGATGTCTGCGCCGAGCTGTAGAATAAAAAAAAAAGACATAAGAAAACACGCAGCTTTTGAAGACAAATCCCTGAGCAGTCTCTGTGTGTTTGAAAAAAAGGGTAAGCAGTTGAAAGGCAGATCTTATCATTGAATAGAGCAAAGGGACTGCAGATTAAACAAGTGTCCGTGGGGCTGAGAGGGACAGGCCTGCAGCATATTGCGGCTACTCTAGCAAATATAAAAAAAATAACGTAAAAATGTTAGCAATGCACTACATAATGTAAGGTAGGAATATAAAACCCACAACAAAGCTTAAAGTATGTTACTGGTATTAATAAAAATGCAGAAAAATTAAAGGGACGCTCAAGTCAAAATGAACGTTTCATAATTCAGATACATCATGCAATTTTAACCCCTTAACGACCAAGGACGTCTGCCATACGTCCTCAAAAAAAATACACTTAACGCCTGAGGACGTATGGCGTACGTCCTCGGTCTGGAAAGCAGCTGGAATCGATCCTGCTCGCTTCCAGCTGCTTTCCGGTTATTGCAGTGATGCCTCAACATCGAGGCATCCTGCAATAACCCCCCTTGGCCATCCGATGCAGAGAGAGCCACTCTGTGGCCCTCTCTGCATCCGACATCGATGGCCGGTTTCTTTGGTGGGTGGGAGCCAGTCTGGGAGGCGGGTGGGCGGCCATCGATGGGCCGTATGATGTGGAGGGGGGCGGGATCGTGGGGCGGACGCACGCGCGAGTAGGAAGCGGGTGGGAACCGCTACACTACAGAAAAAGTATGTGAAAAAAGTTGCAGTGAGGGGCAAAAAGATCGAAAGTATTTTCGATCTAAGAGATCTGGGGGTGGGGGGTTGGTCTTTTGGGGAGGCAAGCTACACTACAGAACAATATTTATAAAAATAAAAAAAACAAATGTTTTACTATAAACTGGATACTGGCAGACAGCTGCCAGTACCAAAGATGGATACTAATAAGTTAGAGGGTGATGGTTAAAGAGCTGTCTGGGGGGTATCAGGGAGGTTGGGGGCTAAGGGGGGATCCTCCAGAGCAGCATATGTAAATATGCCTTTTAAAAAAATTTTTTTATCAAGGATAGCTTTTTTTTTTAGTACTGGCAGACTTTCTGCCAGTACTTAACATGGCAGGGACAATTGTGGGGTGGGGGAGGGAAGAGAGCTGTTTGGGAGGGATCAGGGGGTGTAATGTGTCAGGTGGGAGGCTGATCTCTACACTAAAGCTAAAATTAACCCTGCAAGCTCCCTACATGCTACCTAATTAACCCCTTCACTGCTAGCCATAATACACGTGTGATGCGCAGCAGCATTTAGCGGCCTTCTATTTATGAAGAAAGGGGATCCCAGAGAAGAATTTACAAACATTTGTGCCATAATTGCACAAGCTGTTTGTAAATGATTTACGTGAGAAACCTAAAATTGTGAAAAATTTAACTTTTTTTTTTATTTATTCGCATTTGGCGGTGAAATGGTGGCATGAAATATACCAAAATGGGCCTAGATCAATACTTAGGGTTGTCTACTACACTACAATAAAGCTAAAATTAACCCTACAAGCTCCCTACATGCTCCCTAATTAACCCCTTCATTGCTGGGCATAATACACGCGTGGTGCGCAGTGGCCTTTAGCGGCCTTCTAATTACCAAAAAGCAACACCAAATCCATATATGTCTGCTATTTATGAAAAAAGGGGATCCCAGAGAAGCATTTACAACCATTTGTGCCATAATTGCACAAGCTGTTTGTAAATAAATTCAGTGAGAAACCTAAAGTTTGTAACAAAATGTGTGAAAAAGTGAACATTTTTTTTATTTGATCGCATTTGGTGGTGAAATGGTGGCATGAAATATACCAAAATGGGCCTAGATCAATACTTTGGGATGTCTTCTAAAAAAATATATATACATGTCAAGGGATATTCAGGGATTCCTGGAAGCTATCAGTGTTCCAATGTAACTAGCGCTAAGTTTGAAAAAAAGTGGTTTGGAAATAGCAAACTGCTTCTTGTATTTATTGCCTTATAACTTGCAAAAAAAGCAAAGAACATGTAAACATTGGGTATTTCTAAACTCAGGACAACATTTGGAAACTATTTAGCATGGGTGTTTTTTGGTGGTTCTAGATGTGTAACAGATTTTGGGGGTCAAAGTTAGAAAAAGTGTGTTTTTTTCCATTTTTTCCTCATATTTTATATTTTTTTTATACTAACTTATAAGATATGATGAAAATAATGGTATCTTTAGAAAGTCCATTTAATGGCGAGAAAAACGGTATATAATATGTGTGGGTACAGTAAATGAGTAAGAGTAAAATTACAGCTAAACACAAACACTGCAGAAATGTAAAAATAGCCTTGGTCCCAAACGGTCAGAAAATGGAAAAGTGCTGTGGTCATTAAGGGGTTAAACAACTTTCTAATTTACTTCCATTAACAAAATGTGCAGTCTTTTTGAGTCACCAGCTCCTACTGAGCTTGTGCAAGAATTGACAGAATTTATGTATATGAATTTTTGATTGGCTGATGGCTGTCACATGATACAGGGGGAGTGGAAATAGACATAACTTTGAAATTCATCAGAAAAAACAATCTACTACTTATTTGAAGTTCAGACCTAGGGGTAGATTTACCAATGTCTGTTCGACATGATACGCTGTAGCATATCATGTCCGACAGACATCGCTGAATGCTTACGCTGTCGGCATTTATCATTACACAAGTAGTTCACCAGAACTGCTTGTGCAATTCCGCCCCCTGCAGATTTGCGGCCAATTGGCTGCTAGCAGGAGGTGTCAAGCAGCCCAATCATATTGGATCGGGCGGATTGAAGACCGCAGCCTCAGAGGCAGCGGACAAGCTATGGAGCAGATGTCTTTAGACCGCTACTTCATAACTGCTGTTTCCTGTGATCCTGAAGAGGAACCAGGGCCATTCGGCCCTTATTAAATCTACCCCTAAGTGCTATTGCATTGTCTTTTTATCATGCATTTAATGACTATGCAAATCTTTAGTATTTACTGGTCCTTTAAATTCAATAATTTGTTTTATTGTGATTATTTTCTTGAGGAATTATCAAATAATTTAACTGGTCTGTGGTTCATGAGAATGATGCTGATATAATATATGGTGAATCTCCAGGGGATGCTCCCGATTGACTTTGACTTGGTTGTAATCAAAGGTTCCTGGATGTGGTTTGCTTTATTTTTTGAATACAGAGAAATATGTGGGGACAGAAATGAAGTTTTTTTTGTTGTTTTTTTTTCTACATTGCCACAGCTATTAACTAATTCTATTTTTAGACCATTAGTCATTCACTTATAAGATTTTGTTTCATTAAATATATACATATACAATTAAATATATACATATACAATTCAATTATTCACCCTATATACCCTCTGCAAACCAATAATCCCAAACACACACAACAGGGCAGAGCAGAGACACTGAGCATATAACACTCACCCCATATACCTGCTGATAACCAATAATCCCAGGCACACACCACGGGGCAGAACAGGGACACTGAGCATATAACACTCACCCTATATACCCTCTGCAAACCAATAAACCCAGGCGAACACCATGGAACAGAACAGGAGCACTGATCATGTGCAATTCCCCCTATATACCCTCTGTAAACAAATAATCCCAAACACATACCACAAGGCATAACAGGGGCACTGAGCACATGAAATTCCCACTATACCCTCTACAAATAAAAAATCCCAAGCAAACACCACAGCACAGAGCAGGAGCACTGGGCATATGAAATGCACCTTATACACCCTCTGCAAATCAATAATCCCAGGACTACATCACAGGGCACAGCAGGAGCACTAACCATTTTAAATTCCCCCTATATACCCACTGAAAATCAATAATCCCAGGACCACACCACAGGGCAGAGCAGGAGCACTGAGCATATGAAATGCACCTTATACACCCTCTGCAAATCAATAATCCCAGGACTACATCACAGAGCACAGCAGGAGCACTGAACATTTTAAATTCCCCCTATATAGCCACTGAAAAGCAATAATCCCAGGACCACACCACAGGGCAGAGCAGGAACACTGAGCATATGAAATCCCCCCTATATACCCTTTGCAAACCAATAATCCCTGGACCACAGCAAAAGGCAGAACAGGATTTTATGAAACTCACTCTTTATGCCCACTGCAAACCATCTGACACTCAAACTCTCTGCAAAATTAATATTTACACATACACAACATTGCACAGAGCAGAGGTACTTACAATAGTTAATGCTCATCTTAAACTGGGCACTCAAAGTATCAACCATGGCCATAGCAGAGACATGGCAAATCTTGTTCCAGTTTGTAGTAGTAATAAATCTGAAACCCATGCTTTACATATAGATTTGTGTGTGCTCCAGAGATATAACAGACCAAAACACCCAACATTACCGAGTTCTCTGATCCCTTATATCAACGGATAACAGTACCAAACAGCATTTGTATTAAGCACTTATTTGTAAATGTACATACTCAGTGGCTAGTGCACTAATCTTGAAAAGAATCTGTGAGCCAGGCTAAGCATTTTCTTTTTCTGTTCAGCTGCAATGCAGCATCTTGGTTTATTTCATTTTTATTGGATAAAATACGAGAGGCTTAACATGTCTTTAAAGATTGCTGTGCCACAATCACTTATCTTTCATTGACGTTCATAAGTCTTCTTTACATCTCTAAATATCAACTTTATGAGATTATATAATCAATTTTCAGGGAAAAAACATAGAAAATCAAAGTACTATTAAAATTAATAAATAATCTGCTTTTTTTCCTTGCATCGGCAAGCACATTGAATGATTCAGCCTGATACAGTTATTTATAAACATTTACTTCTGCTTTTTTGGAGTTTTATTTTAGTTTAGGCAGATTTGTTTACAAGGAACATAGTAATTCTGAAATGTATACAATGTACAACATTTAATATTATTAAAAGTTATTGTGAATCAATAATGGATAATATTCATAGACGCTTGTGATGTTGTCAAGAGACCTTGCCGTGAAGGGAGAGTATGCCTGAAATACATTGAATTTTGCTTCACCTATATATTTTTTTTTTTAATACTCGCATATACTCGCAATCAATGTCCATAATTGCAAGATGTGTGCAATTCATGAAATTGTACACGTGAAACAAGAAACTTGTGTAATATGATTGCACACAATATTCAACATTTAATATTACTAAAGGTTATTGTGAATCAATAATGAAGTGTATTCATAGATGCTTGAGATGTTGTTAAAAGACCTTGCCATGAAGGGAGAGTGTGCTTGAAATTCATTGAGTTTTGCTTTATATTTTTTTAATGGGCAGAATCGTAATCAATGTCCATAATTGCGAGATGTGTGCAATTAATGAAATTGCACACATGAAACGAGAAACTTGTGCAATATGATTGCAAAAGTATTACCTTAAAGATCTCTGATGAAGTACATGTGCTCATGTGTGAAACATGTCAGTTCATTATGGAAACCTGTACTTTGCAAAACACATGTGTTGCGAATATGCACTATTCTTAATACAAGATTAAGTGAGCTTACTTTTTGTGTGAGCTTTGTCTCCATTTTGATACCTTAGTTGATACTATTACAACTGTGCTGAAACACAACGACTTTACAAAAACACTTGTAAAGCAATCTACAAATATTTTCAAGGAAACAAAAAAATAAGATGCTGTACATTCTTAAAGGAAACCCTTTAAAAGGATATGAAACCCAAATGTTTTTCTTTCATGATTCAGATAGAGTATGCAATTCTTAGCAAATTTCTAATTTACTCCTATTATCATTTTTTCTTTGTTCTTTTGGTATCTTTATTTTAAAAAGCAGGAATGTAGTAAGCTTAGGAGACAGCACATTTTCAGTTCAACGCCTGGGTAATGTTTGTTGATTGGTGGCTAACTGTAGCTACCAATCAGCAAGTGCTACCCAGGGTTCTCAACCAAAAATGTTGGGTTTCATGTCCTTTTAATATACTTGAAGGTTTCTATCATATCCCATCTGTCATTTATCTCCTCTAAGCTACATAAATATTTACTTATATACTTCTCATTTAAAATTCAAACTAATTGCTTTTGTCTTGTATTTTTATTATGTATTCATTGATTATGCTATTTTACTGTGTTCAGTAGTCCTTTAATCACATTTTTATGACATTTTTGAAATTTAAAGTCACTTAAAGGGACATAAAACACATTTTTTTCTTTGTAATTCAGATAAAGCATATAATCTAAATAACTTTCCAATAAACTTCTAATATCTATATTGTTTTCTTCTCTTGTTATCTTTTGTTGAAGGAGCAGCAATGCCCTACTGGGACCTAACTCTACAAATTTGGTGATCAAATGACTAGAGGCATGTATGTGCAGCCACCAATCAGAAGATAAGTCCAAGTAATGCATAGCTGCTCCTGAGCATACCTAGGTATGCTTTTCAACATAAAATACCAAGAGAATGAAGAAAATTATACTATCCCTTTAAGTTTGAGCAATAAATAAGGTAACAGAGAAAGGTTGTTTTTTGGTTTAGTTATATTGGCTCTTTTTATAAACTAATATTTAGCTCTTTGTGGGCATTTTTTGTGTAATGAATTATGAAGAATAATTCACAAGTTAATTTGCAGATAATGTTGAGCAAGGAGAACTTGCCTCTCTAGTGTATACCAATAATAAATATGTTCTACAACAGTAATTCAACACTAGCTGCTTGGGTAACTTATCCAATAAATCTCAGCATTTTTATAAATGTTTTGTTGGTAAAGACATCATGTTATATATATATATTTATTTATTTGATAGTGCATATATAGTTTTTCCTTATATTGTTTACCTAGATAACTTCTACCCTATATATTATTCGTTAAATTATTTATACTGTGTGTGTGTATATATATATATATATATATATATATATATATATATATATATAGCATATGTAGGGGCCAATTTATCAAGGGCCAAATGGCCCCTGATGCCCCTGTTTCCGTGTGAGATGACAAGAAAACTGATATCATCTTATCATATCATATATCTTGGGCTATAACAGCACATGACCAACATAAAAAATGAAAAGTGCCACAGTTTAATTGTGGACAAATTATATGATAAGGGAACAATAAATTAAATACAGATCATGAATAATTGTCATTTATCTGTGCAAAACAAAAAATGTACTTCATGGCACAGCTTGATTGATGTGACTTGTGTGCACATAGAATTTATTTTTTTAAAGCTCCAGTTATTCGCAGAACAACCCATATAAGATCCGACTTAAGCCTGTACAATTATCATATTTTTTTTTTATTACCCAATTTAGCCCGCATTTTGTTACCTACATTAGGCTACTGTAGAGTAATCTTTAGATGTAACTGGTTGTCAGAATGCACGTCGGCTATTTAATAGTCAAAAGAGCTGATACAGAGTTCCAGCCTCCTTAATTATTACCACCAGTGGGTTAGATTACAACCGAATCGCTATTTAGTGCTTTTACTTGTGCACAACCACTGCTGGAAGTAAACTTTTTATGCGGGTGGGTTAGGGCGCTTATTACAAGTAGAAAGTAAACTGCGTGCGAGCGAAACCTGATACGTGCTAACTTCAGGACTTCAGATATTGCGACCGCGTTAACTTCTTCTAAACATATAATGGAGCTTGTTTTAAAATGAAACCTAACTCATCACTTGCGTGCTAATCAACACCACGTTAGGAACTTAAAGTATTCATATCTACATTTGTTTTTGGCACACATGAAGAATTATTTTACTTGTCATGTTTTGTGCATATGAATGTGCGCTAAAGCCGCCCAGAGTTATATTAGGGTGCATAATATATTTTTTTTAATATAAAATATTATTAACAAAAATAAATTATTATAGAGAGTCTTAAAAATTATGATAAATCCTTATATTTAAGTATATTTTATTAATAATTAATATTGATTACAAATTTATTTTTTGATATATATCATATGAAATATATACATTATGCACATGCATGTGCTCAAAATACAACAGGAGTAAAAAAAAATCTTCATGTGCTCTAAACCTAAATGTTCTATGAATATTTAAAGGATTATCAAACCCAGACTTTTTCTTTCATAATTCAGATAGAACATGCAATTTTAAACAGACTTCAAATTTACTTATATTATAATTGTTTTCTTTGTTTCTTGATATCTTTTGTTGAAAAGCATTGACATATCCTTATGAGATGGCCCATGTCTGGAGCACTTTTTCCTCCCATGGAGTGCTCCAGATGCCAACCTAGGTATCTCTTACAGAATGTCAGGGAAACAAAGCAAATTTGATAATATAAGTAAATCAGACACTTTTTATTCAGAATGGTGTGTTCTGTCTGAATGGGGTTTCATATCCCTTTAAATTACAATGTTCTTCACATAGAAGAAAATGTTCTTTTTATTTAAGAAAATTATATATGTATATATATATATATATATATATATTCAAAATAGAAACATTCAAATTGATATATTTGTATCTATTATGTATCACTTTACTAAATTCACTACCACATGAACCACTGAACTTCTGAATAGTATTAAATTGAATGTTACATTAGAAAATTTTGAATGTGGACATTCGATCCAATTATGAACATTCAAAATCGAAAGTGACATTTGAAAACTGTAAATAGCATTCGATTATAGAATATTTAAGAATATTCATTTTTATCAACATTCGATTATGTAAATCAAATTACTACAATAACATTTGTTCTAACATTCAAATTCGAATATAAAGACATTCGCCCATCCATAGTGGTAACCGGGCCATAGATCAAGCCACTAAGCTGTTGTTCGTTCCTGGTACACTGCATCTCTTTCTGTGTATATATATATATATATATATATATATATATATATATATATGTATAAATACACGTGTATATACATATATACTCTGTGTATATATATATATATATATATATATATGTATATATACATACACACACATCTAGCCAAGTGTTGGTTAAAAATTTTTTTTTTTAGATATTGTGATTTACAAACAAATAACTTACAGAGCTTTGTGCAGGCACCAGGAGGCTAGGGAATAAGTCAGAGAGGTCCATGGAGTGAGTCGTAGGTATTATGTGGGTGGAGTTACAACATATAAAACCAAAAACACTCAAAAACCAAATTTTTGAGTGTTTATATGTATATATATATATATATATATATATATATATATATATATATATATATATATATATATATATATATATATATATATATATAAAGTGTGTGTATATATATATATATATGCAACAAGACTCCAGCTCAGCCCTCCTAATGACAACAGCCTAGGTGCAAGGATATAGATAAATGCAAAATAAAGGCTGTACTCTCAGGTCTTTTTGAAAACACAAGTTCAAGTACTTTACTTGTGTTTTCAAAAAGACCTGAGAGTGCAGCCTTTATTTTGCATTTATATATATATATATATTCCCCAAACAAGCAAGCACTCACTGGATTTATATAAAAGGTGCTTTAATGGCACACAGAAAACACAGTGACATTTCAGGGATTAATCACCCCTTCATCAGACTCAGTAAATTAGTGAAAAAAAGAACCAGTACATAACAGGTGCTAACCCCACCCCTCATCAGAGAAGACCCGCCTCTAAGCATCATTATGTGCAATTAAGAATGTCAGACAAATTCTAGTCTGAACAATGTGAATAAACATACAAATTCTAGAATCATGGGGAGAGAAATATAAATAAAATAACACTTAATGTGAATATACTCTAAAATATTAATGTGGAGCTCTGTCAAATATGCCTGCAGACTGTTAACGTAATAAACATTCACTTAAACACAACCTGTCATTGCACTTTATACATAAATCTGCATTACTTCCTAAGCATAAATCAAACATTTAAATACATCGCAAAGCAAGACATAATAATTGTCAGAAGATACAGACCTGTAACCCAGTCATTGCATAGTCAAGAGCCAGAGAACGCCACTCGTGTGAACAATGGGCATGGCTAACTAAAGCCCAAAGTGCATCATAGGCCCATACAGCCAATCAAAAAATACTGATGTCACAGAGACCGAAATTCACAATGAATGTGTACTAAAATGGAACAGAAATATAAACACACTAGGTGTATCTATATAGTGTCTTTGTATGTCACATAATATAGGAGAATCGCTCAAATGTTATTGACACACTAGATAATGAACTACAAACAACATCCGTATGGATAGTGGGTGTTCCCAACCGTGAGTCATAGTAAAACAAACACGAACAGCCAATCTGGCTGTATTGGTGCCACCAGCCCAACATTCACAGCGTGTGTAGGTAGAGGGCAGGACTAGACTCCGATATTAGAAGTAGGAGACTTAAAACATTTAAACATCTCATATAACTACAACACATACACATTTAGCAAAAAAAACTTAAATCAATATAAAAGATATATGTGTATCCAAATAGTGTACGTAATATCAAATGATAAATAAGGCAATCCTATTAACATGTAGGACAAATGGGACAATCTGTGTAATCTGATTCAAATAGTATATCTAGCCTATTCTTCAATGTGCCATATGTTCAAATAATAAAGATGATACTACACTCAACATCCCTAATATTCAACATAGTTCACCACCTCGCATCCTCCATTATATATTCCAGATGAGTACCATGCACATAAACTGTCCATACTTAAACTCGGTCAAATGATAAGATGGTCATCCGGCAGTTCATCACTAAAAATAAAAATGAAAGGCCACGGTAACTATCAAAGTAGAAGCAAACAGATGATCAATCAAGCAATCTACTGTCACAAATTGAAACTACATAAGAAAACTGGCTAAACTACTTAAGATGACATATCACTACAATAACTGTGTAGACCAGTTATAACCATAGCTAAAATCAACAGTAATGAAGTATTCAATTAGGGTTGACTTTAATGAGGCTAAGAAACCATCTTACGAGAAATGAACAGTTATCATATATTTTACTTTCAGAGAGGGAATTATAAAAAACAATGCCAATCAATTTGGCGATTCAGTCCATTCAGATACAAGGTTCTCAGTTTAAATATCCATTTGGATTTGATTTGTAACAGGCATTGGTTTCTGTCTCCTCCTCTCTTCAGGGGTGGTATGTGGTCTATGAGAATAAACCTCAGATCACTCACTGTATGTTTATATCTCATAAAGTGCCATAGCCACAGGTAATTTGCTCTTCTGTTTCTCAATGGCTTCTCGGATCATGTATCTGTGGTTAGCCATCCGGGTGCGGATATTATCGCTGCTCCTTACTTGTATGCCACCTCTGAGGCGGCTTACAGCAATTAGCCCGATCGAATACAATCGGGTTGATTGACACCCCCTGCTAGCGGCCAATCTGCAGGGGGCTGCATTGCACAAACAGTTCACCAGAACTGCTTGCGCAATTTAAAATGCCGACAAGATATGCTGTCGGCATTCAGCGATGTCAGGCGGACATGATATGCTACAGCAGATCATGTCCGTCCAACACTTAATAAATCGGCCCCCTAGAATCAGTGCTGCCAATAGCTAGTCAGATATAAAGATGTGTTTTGGGTTTATAGCAAGATGTCAATTGTGGTATTTACCTATTTATCAATAATGATAATTTTTCTGCTTAATGGTTAATGTTTCCCTGCAGTTTACATACTACAGTGTTTTGGCGTAGCGCTTACTAAATATTGTTAGTGGTTTACTATTATTGTTTCTCATTGACATTAATGGGAACTGATTAAAGATGTATACACCAAGTTTAAACTTCACAAAGTGTCCTTTAACCGCTGATAAACTTTGTCCAAAAATTACATCTCACAAAAGTAAGGTTAGAAAAAATATTTAAAACAGGATCCCAATGTACAGTGTTCTAAGGAAAATAATAATTTACATGTGTTAATTTTACCTTTTGTATCCTGAAACCATCCTGAAGTGTTAAAACATCTGAATATCATTTGTATACGAGCATGATGGATATACTGAGCATTTTTACTTTTTTTAAATTTTATTTAAATTTTATTTTAACTCTTAGGGCCAGATTACAAGTTGAGTGCAAAATATCACTTCCGCGAAAGCGATATTTGCACTCACAGATGTGCGCTGGTATTACAAGCGA
>NC_069505.1:69077313-69232313 GCF_027579735.1 Bombina bombina
TCCAGGTTGACTGACAAGTCCAGCAAGTGGTTCCACAAGAGCAGGGGGTGTGGTTGCACAAGAGCAGGGAGCATGGTTGCACATTTGATTGCTCATGCAATCTTAAATTCCAGCACCCGCTGCTGTTCTGGAGTTCCTGAAGGCGTACTGAGAGGCCCTCCTTAAGGGAAACTTGTCAGCACAAAGAATGTTAAATGGGGGCTATGTTGGCAGAACATTTTATACTAACAAAGAATCCTTTGGAAAAGTGTATCTAATTGTTATTTTATTTTTACATTTACTATTAAAATCAATGGGGATTTTAGTACATAAATCATTTGATAAACTCTTCTAAAGAATTGAGATTGACCACAAAATCTGTATTAGTAAGTAGATCTTTGGAAAGTCCAATAAGCTCCAATGGTCAATTACTATTTTATTGATGATAAGATGTGTTGGAAGTTGGTTCTAATACAGTGTAATAGTGTGGCGTGTAATTACCGTGTCCTTGGTGATTAATTGAGAATGTGTATACTTGGTCAGGCACCAGAAATTGGCACCTAGGAACATACCCATCAGAATCCATGTCTGTTCTTTGGCACATATTGCATTTTATTAAACAATGTTTATTGCTATTGGCAATGTTTGCTGGCTGGGATATTTATAAATAAATCTGTGGCCGTTTTTCATCCAAATTAAGTATCTTTGTGCTATGTGAGTTGGTTTATATTGTCTAATTGCTTAGCAGAATGGGAGTCTCCTGCAGTCATGAGCAAACTGAAAAATAAACAACAGTAAATTCCCAAGTCTTCTAATCTCACAGTTTCTGAAAAATTACTCGTAGAAATATATATGAAATGATGCCCATGTTCTCGTTATATTTAACATTTTGCCTTTAACAACATATTAAGGCATTTTAGTGTTGTTTTGTCCCAGGATTCATATTCAAAGTGCCAATTATATTGCTTTCCCCTGAGAAATTGGCTTTGTTATCTGATAAACAGGAAATGTTTTCTGCCATTACTGAGTACAGACATCCTTTCTGCCGCCGGCCGCTTCCTATCAACACAACCCTGCACTTTTGGGTGGTAATTTATATTCTCCAAATTAAAATATTTCTTTCATATTTCCAGCTTGTCTCCGTCGGCCTTGTGCATAAGAATGTTTTCTTATGCTGTATAATCAATCGCCAGTTTTCCTTCATCTAAATCTTAGCCTTATGCTATGTTAGAAAGTGGTCACAGCAGGAATTAGTTTGCTTTAAATTGACAATTTAATTCAACTGCCAAAAAAAAAATGACTTAAAAATAAAATTAATAATGAGAATGACTTCAGGAAAGAATTGAGAACGTCCATAAAGAAAACAGTAACTGTATTTTTTTTTTCATAGCATTTAACAGGATATTTATTAGTGCCAATAAAGAGCGGAATGTGTTAAAAAGATGATAAATCTGCTGTTTATAAAGAGGATTTTATTATCTTAATTAAAAGAGATGAAATAAAAAAAAAAAATTATAATGAAATCCTTATCATCCTCTTTGTGTATAAAGGAAATAAAAGAAAATGTTTTAATGTGGAAGTAGAATAAAATGAATAAGCTCTCTCTCATTTAGGGTTATTTATGTGTTTCAAGCACTCATTTAAAATGGACATTAAACACATTGAGATGGTAATACAAAAGGAAAAAAAACTCTGCAATATACCTTCATTATTTATTTTGTCCCCTTTTGCTATAATTTCATTCTGAAATTGTGAGCTTTTCAGTTCCTGTTAAAAATGGAATTGCAGAACACTGTTATATTCCACACTCTGCACATTCTAGTGAACTTTTTATAACTGTCTCTAATTGGCAGTGCTCATTGCTTTATAGATTTATAAAATGTCGGGTGGACGTGATCGGCTGTAGCGGATCATGTCCGCCCCAAAATCGATAAATGCTGACAGCATACACTGTCGGCATTTATCATTGCACAAGCATTTTGTGTGAAATGCTTGTGCAATGCCGCCCCCTGCACATTCGCGGCTAATCATCCGCTAGCGGGGGGTGTCAATCATCCCGATCGTATCCGATGATTGCAGTCCACCACCTTATGACCACCGCTTCTTAACTTATGTTTCCGGAACGCGTGGAAACAGCAGCATCCACTGCATAATAAATCTACCCCTAAAGGTTTGCACATATTTAGTTAATATTTAAACAACTAATGAAACTTTAAAAGAATACATCTACATGTTGTTTTCAGAATAATCTTTTCTTTGAATATATCATTCTATCTATCATTTATTTAGTGTTTTAACTTTTACAGCGGGGCGGAGCTACGAGTGTGGCATGGGCGGCATCTGAGTATTCCTTGAAAACATAAATTATGTGACTTGATGGGGGGGGAGACTGAGGGAAGGAGAGCATGCAGACCTCAAAATTTATGACAATCCTTCAATATCCGGAATGGTTTGTGTTATGCACTTTGATCGCACTGTATGAAAAGGCACCTTATAATCATATCATCAATATTGTAGAAAGATATTGTTTATTTGGGTAAAATAAATGTAATTAAAGGGGCATTCTTATGCAGAAATGACAAACTCCAATTTGTTAGGGAAATTATTTTTCATTACTGGCTTTAGATGTATGTGTAAGTATGTGTTTAACTTTAAACACAAATGTAAAGGCCTGGCTCTGGAGCCTCAAACATTGAACCTCCTGAGCAGGAAACCACAAGTGAGCCAATAAGAACTGGCAGCTGTGCAATCAGCCAATCACTAGCTGCGTTCTGCTTGGTATCTGAATTTACTTATGTTTTTTTTTTTTGTGTATTGTTACATTTAATTTTTCTGTCAGTGACTTAATCAATCTAAAATCAAGAATACAAATGTATCAACCCCAATTCTCTAGCTTTTTTTACCTTCCCCAGTCTGTCCGGCTTCACATGCCATAAAATGCAAATGATTCACTAAAGCTTAGTCATCCACTCTTATTGAATCAGCTGCATAGAATAACAGAGGACACTTGAGAGAATGGAGAGACTGTTGTACTTCATTTTATTGATTTCTTTCTTTTTTAACAAATTTCAACAGTTTAACAATCTATACTATAAATGCAGGTTCCATTTTTGGAATCCACCGGGATGCAGGTGAATTCTTTCGGCGCCATCGCCAGTTGTGCACGCATCCTCAAAGGAATGTTGGCAGCGCGAGGCAGCCAACAGAATGTTGGCTGCGCGTGCAGCCGAAAGAATTGACCTGCATCCCAGTGGATTCCAAAAATGGAACCTGCATCCCAGTGGATTACAAAAATGGAACCTTCAGTGGATTCTTTTACCACCCTGCCATTTTCGGAATCCACCGGGATGCAGCGAAGGCAAACGGAGCATTACAAAAAAAAAAATTAAAAAATGCCTGCAATAAATATTAAAAAACACCTAACCGCCCGCAATCAGTATTTAAAAAAAAAAACTAACCGCCCGTACGATGTATTAAGAAAAAAATAAACTAATCGCCTGCACGAAGTATTAAGAAAAAACAACAACTACCTAATAAAATGATTAACCCCTAAATCCGCAAACCCCAACATTGCAAACTACCTAATACATCTATTAACCCCTAAACCGCCAACCCCCCACAACAAATTAAACCTAATTTACCTAATAATTCCTACACTGCCAACCCCCACAATGCAATAAACTAATTTAATGACTAAGCCACATAACCTAACCTAACACCCCCTAAATTAATTACAATAAAAATAAACTACATTACAATAAAAAAATTACATTACATTAATCTAATTACACAAAATAAAAAAGGCTAACATTACAAAAAATAATAAACACATTATCCAAAATAAAAAATTAAACTTAATCCTTATGAAAATAAAAAAGCCCCCCAAAATAAAAATACCCCCTAATCTAATGCTAAACTACCAATAGCCCTTAAAATGGGGCTTTTTGTAGGGCATTGCCCTAAGTTAAACACCGTTAAACACCTCTTTTACATTAAAAATAAACAAAGTCCCCCCTAACAGAAAAACCCCCACACACCAAACCCCTCAAAATAAAAAAAAATAACACTAATAAACCATATCTACCCATTGCCCTGAAAAGGGCATTTGTATGGGCATTGCCCTTAAAATGGCATTCAGCTCTTTTGAGATTTGCCCCCCAAAAAAACTAATCTAAAAAAACAAACCCCCCAAAAAATAAAAAAATAAACTAACACTAAAGCCCCAATTAGGTACTCATGGTTTCAGAAGTCCGGCGGAGAAGGTCTTCTTCCAGGCGGGTCCATCATCCTCATCCACAGCTAAGGCAGCGCAGAGCGGAAGGTCCGGAGCGGTCTTCACAGAAGTTGTGATACTTGGCGGCAGTCATCAGCGGCGGTGGCTCTCCTCAGCGGCGGCGGTCCTCGGCGAAGGCATGGAGGTTCCTATTCATTCGATCGTCTGCCGCACACTGAAGATAGAATTCAAGGCAACCCATATTTATTGGGGTAACTTGAATTTATATTGGCTGAAATTTTCAAAATCAGCCAATAGGATGAGAGATACTGAAATCTTATTGGCTGATTTGAACAGCCAATAGGATTTCAGTAGCTCTCATTCTCATGGCTGTTTTGAAAAATTCAGCAGCCAATAGAATGAGAGCTACTGAAATCTTATTGGCTGATTTGAACAGCCAATAGGATTTTAGTAGCTCTAATCCTATTGGCTGTTTTGAAAAATTCAGCCAATAGGAATGCAAGGTACCCCAAATTGATTGCGGTACCTTGCATTCAATATTCAGTATACCACAGACATCAGATGAAGAAGAGCCTCCTTGTCGCCGAGGATCACCACTGCCGTCGCCGAGGACTGCCACTGAGGATGGCCACATCTGGGAAGACCGCTCCGGACCTCCGCTCTGCTCTGCCTTCGCTGTGGATAAAGATGATGGACCCACCTGGAAGAAGACCTTCTCCGCTGGACTTCTGAAACAGTGAGTACCTATTTGGGGCTTTAGTGTTAGTTAGTTTTTTAATTTTGGGGGGGTTTTGTTTTTTATATTAGGGTTTTTTTGGGCAAATCTCAAGAGCTGAATGCCCTTTTAAGGGCAGAGAAAAAGAGCTGAATGCCCTTTTAAGGGCAATGCCCATACAAATGCCCTTTTCAGGGCAATGGGTAGATTAGGTTTATTAGTGTTAGTTTTTTTTCTATATTTCTATTTTGTATTTTTTGTAGCTTAGGGGGTTGTATTTACAACACATAGGGGCCTATGTATCAAAGGTCTTGCGTATCTGATCCGACAGTGTGGATCAGGTCTGCAAGACCTCGCTGAATGCGGAGAGCAATACGCTCTCCGTATTCAGCATTGCACCAGCAGCTCACAAGAGCTGCTGGTGCAACGTCGCCCCCTGAAGACTCGCGGCCAATGGGAGGTGTCAATCAATGCG
Organism: Bombina bombina; assembly: GCF_027579735.1. Classification (NCBI taxonomy): domain Eukaryota; kingdom Metazoa; phylum Chordata; class Amphibia; order Anura; family Bombinatoridae; genus Bombina; species Bombina bombina. Next base: position 69,082,717 of record NC_069505.1, read on the forward strand.
ATCGTACTTGATCGGGTTGAATTGTGGCAATTCCTGTCCGCCTGCTCAGAGCAGGCGGACAGGGTTATGGAGCAGCGGTCTTTAGAAACATGGGCCCACAAGCTCCATACGGAGCTTGATAAATGGGCCTCATAGACTACCCTCTGGGCAGGCTTATCAACTAGGTATACAATAAGAGCCATTAACACTGTTTATGACAACAGATACATGCTTAAAGGGACACAAAATTAAACTTTCACAATGTAGATGCATGCAATTTTAAGAGACATTCCAAATTACTTCCATTATCATTTTGCACAGTCTTTTTATATGCACACTTTTTGAAACACCAGCTACTACGGAGCACGTGCAAGAGTTGCCAATGTATATGTAGCTGAATCTGTGATTGGCTGATGGCTGTCACATGGTACAAGGAGTCATCAAATTAAAGGAAGATTTGAAATTTGAACATTTTATGTGCTATTGCATTGTCTTTTTATTATGCCTTTTTTGAAATTTTGAAATTCTAGTGTATTTATTGGTCCTTTAAAGGGACAGTCAACTTCAAAATTGTTATTGTTTAAAAAGATAGCTACTGTAACACCTTTACTACCCATTCCCCAGCTTTGCACAACCAACATTGTTATATTAATAAACTTTATAACATTAAGACCTCTAAATTTCTGCCGGTTTCTAAGCCACTACAGACAGCCTCTTATCACATGCTTTTTTATTAGCTTTTCACAAGAGACTGCTAATTCATGTATGCCATATACTGTAGATAACATTGTGCTCATGCCCGTGGGCTCTGCACAACACAGCACTAATTGGCTAAAATGCAAGTCAATAGATAAAAAATAAATAAATAGCCATGTGATCAGGGGGCTGTCAGAAGAGGCTTAGATACAAGGTAATCACAGAGGTAAAATGTATATTAATATAACCAACCAGATTAAGCCTGATAAAACAGCCACTGGTTGGCTGAGAAACACGTTGCTTGATTTTATTGTTTTAATAAAGTAAGTTTTACACTTACCACTTGCCGATATACCACTTCTTTTGATTCACACCTGACCAATTGGTGTACCACTGTTTGGGACATCGCTTCCTGACCTACTGGGGTTCGAGCTACACCGGAGATCAGTCTGCTGGGTGACTGTTTGATCCCAGCCTGCTCTATTTGCACCAAGAGGGGTGCTCTACTAAATGTCAGTACAAACATCTTATACACCATCTTTCACGAATCCACATAGTACTAGGCCATGTGGCGCTTCTGTTTTTCTATATTCTTAATATAACCATGTTGGTTGTGCAAAACTGGGGAATGGGTAATGGGATTATCTAACTTTTTAAAAAAAAATGTTGGAGTTGACATTGACTAACGTCTTGATTATCTACACATTGTGTGGGATTCTAGCAGCTTGTTTGCATGTTTTTTGTAGTATACTAAATAAATAGCCTTGCCTTTTTGAAATCTCATTATGGTCTCCTTTAAACAGAATATCTTAGCTGTTCGTTCTGCATTTTTTCATATATTATAAAAATTATTTTTTGGTTTCATAAAAAAATAGAGCTCAAATCACAATTGTATATGAAGTTTGAAGAGTTTGGAACCTGAACAATGTTACTTACAAAATTCCTCAAAATTATTTAAATTGAGTCATTCTTTATTTGTCATAAATTAATATTATTGGTTAAGTTAACATATTCATCCAGACACAGTAGGCAGTTTTAATCAATTAGGTCTAAAACTGCAGAATACAATCATCAAAAGGCATTTACATGAATCATAAAGGGTAGAGGGCATTGCCTGGGAGTCGCTGATAGCTGTAAACCATTTTTACGTGAGATGATAGAAAGGCAGATTTGCCTGTGAGCTTCCATACTAAAAGAATTAAAGGAAGGGGTCAGAGGAGAAATATCTTAAAGGGACTCTCAAATCAAAATGAAACTTTCATGATTAAGATAGAGGGGGATATTTATCAAAGCCTCAACTTTGTTACATTCGCCAGCACCAATACGCTCGCCTAACATCGCGGCCGCGTATCTTAATATGCTCTCCATATTTATAAAAAAGCCGGAAAAAGACGCGCATTAAGTACAGGGCGATGAGCATAGGACTGTTGTTAACTAGCAGTCATCGATCTCGCGTCTATTCGACTTTTTACCAACTTTATTTATACCCTGTCACTAAACGTCGCCACTATACTAAAAGGTTTAACCCCTATTCCGCCATTCCCGACCCGCCACAACATAAAGTTATTAACCCCTATCCCGCTGCTCCCGCCACTGCCGCCACTAACTAAGTCTATTAACCCCTAAACCGTCAGCCCCCCACATCGCCTTAAACTAAATTAAGCTATTAACCCCTAAACCTAACAACCCACTAACTTTAAAATAAAATTACAACATCCCTATCTTCAAATAAATTTAAACTTACCTGTAGAATTAAAATAAACTCATTTTAAAAGATAAATTAACCTACTCTAACTATTATACTACAATTAAATTAGACCACAAATTAAATAAAGTAAATTACATATTAAAGAAACCTAACCCTACTCAAAATTATTTAAATATCCTATTAAACATTATTACAAATTACTAAATTCCAAAAAAAATAAACGCTAAATTACAAAAAATAAAAACACTAAATTACGAAGGAAAAAAAAAACATTATCAAAAATAAAAAAGAATTACACATAATCTAATAGCCTTATCAAAATAAAAAGCCCCCCAAAATAAAAAAAAAACCTAGCCTAAAATAAACTACCAATGGCCCTTAAAAGGGCCTTTTGTAGGGCATTGCCCCAAAGATATCAGCTCTTTTACCTGTAAAAAAAAAAATACAAACACCCCCCTAACAGTAAAACCCACCACCCAAACAACCAACCCCCCCAAATAAAAACCCTATCTAAAATAACCTAAGCTCCCATTGCCCTGAAAAGGGCATTTAGCTCTTTTACATGCCCAGACCCGGAGGGGGGCTTGAGAGGGGCGGGAGCGGGTGGGACCACTACACTATGGAAAAGATTTGTGAGGAGGAAGGAGGGAGAGGGGGGATACATTTTGGGAAAGAGATCTGGGAGGGGGTAGGCTATTAAAGGGGGCAGCTACACTACGGACAAAATTAGTTTATTACAAACAAAAAAAATTAGCCAATTTAACTGCAGACTGGGTACTGGAAGACAGCTGCCAGTACCTAAGATGGCCGCAAGTATGTAGAGGGGGGAGGTTTAGAGAGCTATTTGGGGTGATCAGGGAGGTTGGGAGGGTAAGAGGGGATCCTGCACTGCAGAAACTATATAAAAAAGATTTTTTTTTATTTTTTTTAAAAAAGCCTTTTATTTTAGTACTGGCAGACTTTCTGCCAGTACTTAAGATGGGGGTGACCATTGTGAAGTGGGGGAGGGAGGAAATCTGTTTGAGAGGGATTAGACAGGGATCAGGGGGAGGGATGTTTTAGGTGGGAGAGTAATCTATACATTAAAGCTAAAATTAACCCTACAAGCTACCTAATCAACCCCTTCACTGCTGGGCATCATACAAGTGTGGTGTGCAGCGGCCTTCTAATTACCAAAAAGTAATGTCAAAGCCATATCAGTCTGCTATTTCTGAACAAAGGGGATCCCAGAAAAGCATTTACAACCATTTGTGCCATAATAGCACAAGCTGTTTGCAAATAATTTCAGTGAGAAACCTAAAGTTTGTGAAAAAGTTAAAAAAAAATTTTATTTGATCACATCTATTGGTGAAATGGTGGCATGAAATATATCAAAATGGGCCTAGATCATATCTTTGGGTTGTCTACTAAAAAAAATATATATAATACATGATGTGAAGGGTTATTTTGGGATTCCTGACAGATATCAGTGGTACAATGTAACTAGCGCTAATTTAAAAAAAAAAAATGGTTTGGAAATAGCAAAGTGCTACTTGTACTTATTGCCCTATACTTTATATATATGACCTACTTGCAAAAAAAAATCAAAGTATTTCTAAACTCAGTACAAAATTTAGAAACTATTTAGCATGGGTGTTTTTTGGTGGTTATAGATGTGTAACAGAGTTTGGGGGTCAAAGTTAGAAAAAGTGTGTTTATTCAATTTTTTCATCATATTTTATAAAAAAAAATATCTTAAGTTATATGATATGATAAAAATAAAGGTATCTTTAGAAAGTCCATTTAATGGTGAGAAAAACAGTATATTATATGTGTGGGTACAGTAAAGGAGTAAGAGGAAAATTACAGCTAAACACAAACACAGCAGAAATGTAAAAATAGCCTTGGTCCCTAACGATAATAAAATTGAAAACTGGTCTGGTCACTAAGGGGTTAAGTTTCAGGCGGACCTGAAACTTTGGGGGTAGATTGCAGCTTCCGCTGTTTGATAAATCTACCCGTAAGTGCTATTGCATTGTTTTTTGTTAAAGGTGTAGGAAGGTCATGATTCAGATTGAGCATGTCATGTTAAGATACTTTAAAGTTCACTTCTAGTTTCAAATGTGCTTTGTTCTCTTGGTATCCCTTGTTGAAAAAGAATACAGACATATCCTTCACTAGTGGGAGCTAGCTATTAATTGGTGCTTGCACACATTTGTCTCTTGTGATTGGCTAACTAGATGTGTTCAGCTAGCTGTCAGTAGGCAATGCTGTCCCTTCAGCAAAGGATAAAACAAAGCAAATTTGATAATAGAAGTAAATTGGAAAGTTGTTTAAAATTGTATGTTCTATCCAAATCATAAAAGAAAATATTGAGGTATCTTGTCCCTTTAAAGTGAAGGTCAATTTGGATGAATTAGTGCCCGGTTTGTAATAATCCTAGTAAAAACAAGGGCACTTTAATTAATCAAAATTTACATTTCACTCCTTTTCTTCAAAAACTTACCTTTTAATCCTGAATGCCACTCCAGCAATTCCCCTGGCTGTTGGAAGCCTCTTCTTACATCAGAAATGACGAATCCGGCTTCCTCCAATCACGGCTTTCCCCCCGGGGGATCATGGCCTGATGCAATGCCGTGATTGGAGGAAGCCGGATTCGTCATTTTGGACCCGCGAAGAGGTCTTGCGATGGGCGGAGGAAGCTCTGTAGCGGCTGTCAGGATTAAAAGGTAAGTTTTTGAAGAAAAGGAAAGAAATGTCAATTTTGTTGAATTAAAGTGCCCTTGTTTTTAATAGGTTTATTAAAAACCGGGCACTAATTCATCCAAATTGACCTTCACTTTAATTATTCAAATCTGCTTTATTTACTGGTCCTTTAATGCAGATTGTATAATTAGAATGGAGTGAAGCAGGTCGTGGACAGAGTTAAAAGGGGCATTACATGATGGGCAGAACGATAAAACAATGGTTATTGCTACTCCTCATGTTATTATTATATTATTATTTATATTTTGTGTTTGTAGCTTTCTTCAATGCCATTCTCCTATTTTAACACCTTGAAGGGACAAAAGAAAAAAAATTGGAATACAAATCCCTTTAATGTCTTTTTGAGAGAGGTTGGAAGTTGTAAATTTGGTTTGAAAATGGAGCAAAAAATAACCAGCATTACATACAAGGGGGCTAAAATATCAAGCTCCGAATGGAGCTTGATGCCCCTGTTTCTGCGTGAGCCTTTATGCACTCTAGAAACAGTAGTTATGAAGCAGCGGTCTAAAGACTGCTGCTCCATAACTTGTCCGCTGCCTCTGAGGCTGCAGTCTTCAATCCGCCCGATCCTATTCGATCAGGCTGATTGACATCCATTGCTAGCGGCCGATTGGCCCAAATCTGCAGGGGCAGCATTGCACAAGCAGTTTACCAGAACTGCTTGTGCAATGATAAATGCAGACAGCGTATGCTGTCAACATTTATCGATGTGCGACGGACATGATACGCTACATTATATCTTGTCCGTCCGCACTTTAGTAAATCAGCGGTGGCCCCAATGTTTTCACAAGGCAAACTCATTTAGATAGAAGCCTGTCTGCTTGTCTGTCAATCTGTATTTTTTAAAGATCTGCATTCCGACTGCTGATTCGTCAATTTGTTTGATATATCAACAGCCAAATACATTATTGGTTGAAATGCCTGCATGGACAATATTCATCCGAACCGAATGCCTGCATGGACAATATTCATCCGAACCGAATGCCTGCATGGACAATATTCATCCGAACGAATGCCTGCATGGACAATATTCATCCGAACCGAATGCCTGCATGGACAATATTCAGCCGAACTAAATGATTTAAAAAAGCCTTAGCAAATCTTTCAGACAAAACAAGTTTTTTTGCCCGTGCTCATGTCTACAATATATGTCTGTCTATCTGCATCCCTGAATCCTTTTTTCCTATGCTTTTTTATTTTCTCATTTTTTTAAAACAATTGTTATGCATTTCATCTTTCTATTAAATCAGTTGATTCATTCTTCACTTTTAAATTTTTTTTGCTAGTTGCCTTAAACATAATTCCAAGATACACATTGATCTAGTGGAATAGTAAACATCCTGCTAAATACAAACATAGCTCGTCTATGGTAATTAAATACCGGTGAAGGGCACTGGCAGATTAACATAGCAATTATTTCAGAATCCATTATCTCTGTCTATGTTCATATTATTGAAATGAATCAATGCATTAGCAGGGAGTGCCCAGCATGTAGCTGACATATTTAATGCACACGGCTTGTTGTATCTAAGCATAGAGGGATATGTAGATCACACAGGAGAGAGTAAATCATAGCTCATTTATATTGGTTCTAAAATGTCTATTTTATGAGCAATTTACTAGTCAGAAATAATTTGGACGTTGGTTCAAATAACAGTCTTGGTTAACAGAATAATAATGACTTAGGTTGACAATGCAAATTTTTTATGTAATAAATATGGTAAATCAGTTTCACAGGTTTGAAGTACATGAACATGCTGATGAAAGATATAGACATCATGATTTTGATAACAATCTATCATTGATTTGCATGCTTTTTGCTCCCTGGCTGAATTGGTAGCCGACTTTCCTGAGTGATCACCATACTATATTGTATCACTACTGCAAACAAATTTTTAAATTAAACGCTCCCGGAATATTTTTTTTTGTGCGGAAGTACATCTTTTCAAAACAGAAACTGGGAGGTCTCTCAAAAATGACACATACTAATCACACCTTTTAAGGTTACGGAATAGAGCTATTAATTTTAGCCCTTTGTTACTCTGCAAGGAAAATACTAATTCGTATGTGTCATATTAATGTGTTGTCATCACAATACATCTTCAACACTCTATAGCCATATGAGTGTCATACGCATCTTGGCATGATGGACATACGTCTATAGTCAGTTCAGGACACCAACATCTACAAATGGTGTTTTATTATACTTCATTTTTACTACTTGATCAGCCAATAGAATTTCAGTAGCTCTCATCCTATTGGCTGATTTGAATTTCCAAAATCAAATCAGCCAATAGGAATGCAAGGGACACCATTGCATTGCATTGAAGATTCAGTATACTGCAGCGACCGTATAAAGAGGATGTTCCACGCCAGATGTCTTCAGGATGGACCCGCTCTGTGCTGCTGGGATGAAGATAAAAGACCCCGCCGGGATGAAGATAGAAGATTCCGCCTGGATAAAGATGGAGCCGCCTGCCGCCTGGATGAAGATGGAGCCGCCAGGATGAAGATCCTTCAAGCGGGACTTCAGCAACTGTAAGTGGATCTTCGGGGGTTAATGTTAGGATATTTTAAGTTTTTTTGGGTGGGGTTTTTTTTTAGTTTAGGGATTGGACTTTTCGTAAATGAGCTAAATGCCCTTTCAGGGCAATGCAAAAGAGCTAAATGCCCTTTTAAGGGCAATGTCCATACAAATGCCCTTTACAGATTAGGTTTTTTTAGATATTTTTTTTTATTTTGTGGGTTTGTGGGGGTGGGGGTTTGTAATGTTAGCGGGTCTTTGTAAATTTTTTTCAGCTAAAAGAGCTGTTTAACTTAGGGCAATGCCCTACAAAAGGCCTTTTTAAGGGCTATTGGTAGTTTATTCTAGATTAGTTTTTTATTTTGGGGTGTTTTTTTTTTTTAAAATGGGTATTAGAATAGGAACAATTTTTTTCTTATTTTTGATAATTAGTTTTTCATTTAGTGTAATGTTTTTATTTTGTTTTGGGTGGGTTTTTATTTTTAGATTAGGGGTTGAGCATTTCATAAAAGAGCTGAATGTCCTTTTTAAGGGCAGGAAAAAGAGCTAAATGCCCTTTTAAGGGCAATGCCCATACAAATGCCCTTTTCAGGGCAATGGGTAGATTAGGTTTTATTTTAGTTTGTGGGTTTGGGGGGTGGGGGTTTGTATACTGTTAGGGGGTTTTGTTTTGTTTTGTAGCAAAAGGGCTTTTAACTTTAGAGCAATGACCCACAAAAGGCTCTTTTAAGGGCCATTGGTAGTTTATTATAGATTAGGCTTTTTTATTTTTTTTAAATAGGGTATTAGAATAGGAATAATTTTTATTGTTTCGGATAATGTTGTTTGTTATTTTTTGTAATGGTGGGTTTTTTTATTTTTATTTTTGTAATGTAATCTAGGTAGTTAGTAAATAACTATTTACTAACTAGGCTACATAGTTAAAATAAATACAAACTTACCTGTGAAATAAAAATAAAACCTAAGCTAGCTACAATATAACTATTAGTTCTATTGTAGCTAGCTTAGGTTTTATTTCACAGGTAAGTATGTATTTAGTTTTAAATTTATTGTTTAGTTAATAATTGTAACTTTAATTTAGCTCTATTTTAATTGTGTTAGGGTTAGGGTTATGTTAGGGTTAGGTTTAGGGGTTAATATAGTTTAATTTAGGTTGTTGTGATGTGGGGGGCTGGCGGTTTAGGGGTTATTTAGTGGTAGTGATGTGGGAGGCCAGAGGTTTAGGGGTTAATAGCTTTATTTAGTGGTGGCGATGTTGGGGTGCGGCGGAATAGGGGTTAATATATTTATTATAGTGTGGGCGATGTTGGGGTGCAGGGGAATAGGGGTTAATAACTTTAGTATTGTGGCGGCGATATCGGGAGCGGCAGATTAGAGGTTAATAGCTTTATTTTGTTGACAGCGATATTGGGAGTGGCAGATTAGGGGTTAAAAACATTATGTAGGTGTTGGCGATGTTGGGGGCGGCAGATTAGAGGTGTTTAGACTTAGGGTTTATGTTAGGGCATTAGGTTTAAATATAACTTTTTTTTCCCCATAGACATCAATGGGGCTGCATTACGGAGCTTTTCATTCCACGCTTCAGGTGTTAGTTTTTTTCTGACACCTTCGCCCCATTGATGTCTATGGGGAAAGCGTGCACAAGCATGTCAAAACAGCGCTTGAATTGTGTGTGGTATCGAGCTCAATGCAACCATATCGCACGCACAAGCCGGCTGTTTGAAAACTTGTAATGGCTGCGCTATAGGGGGTGAAATAACGCAACTTTTGTTGCGTTTGTTAAATTCCCTATAGCGCGCCTAACTTGTACTCTACCTGATAGTTAGTGCGATTATTTGTATGGTGAAAAAACAAAAATCCAACCAGCATTATCAATGCAAGAGCTCACACTTTTCTATACTTTTCAACATAACATTTCCTAGTAAACTTCCTTAAACTGAACAGGGAAATAAATGCCAGATTCACACGGTTTTGCAAGTCACAAGACACAGATCCTGTTTAGATCTTTAAAGTCTCTTTACAATGGAATGTGGCTTCTGTGGGAATTTTGAAGTAAAATATCTTCCTTTAGTGATTTAGCATTTGGGTAACATATCCCTTTAATTATTTTACAATAAATACTGTTTATGTATCAGTGCTACATAATTTGCTAAGGATTTACAAAAGGCCAATAATAATAATAGTGATAATAATAATAATACTGACAGACACCACAAGCAAAAAGCAAGTGAGGGAGAAAAGAAGGAATCTTATATAGCGCTCCATTTATTGAGCTGCGTACATAAATTCGCTGCTGGCCCACATGGGCAATCCTGCAGCCGATAGTTAAGAAGCAGCAGTCATCAGACCACTGCTTCTGAACCTGTATGCCAGCTCTTAGCTGGCGGATTAAAATCACCCAGACATGTTCGTCTGGGTTGATTGACAGCCATGGTTTTACTGTGAGCAGGGGGCGGCACTGCAGAAGCAGACGCTTGTGCAATCCTGCTTTCTGCCATCCCAGGCGTAAAGGTTAGTGGAAGTCAACCTTGTCTGTTTGTGCTTTAGCCAAAGTTGTCTAATGGGGTTGAGGTTAGAGCTCTATGCAGGCCACTTAAAGAACCAGTCAATACAGTAGATTTGCATAATCAACAAATGCATGATAAGAAGACAATGCAATAGCACTTAGTCTGAACTTCAAATGAGTAGTAGATTTTTTTAAAATAAATTGCAAAGTTATGTCTATTTCCACTCCCCCTGTATCATGTGACAGCCATCAGCCAATCACAAATGCATATATGTATATGCTGTGAACTCTTGCACATGCTGAGTAGGAGCTGGTGACTTAAAAAGTGTAAATATAAAAAGACTGTGCACATTTTGTTAATGGAAGTAAATTTGAAAGTTGTCTAAAATTGCATGCTCTATCTGAAGCATGAAGTTTAATTTTCACTTGAGTGTCCCTTTAAGTTCTTCCACAGCAAAAACTCGTCAAACCTTGTCTTCATGGACCTCGCTCACATGGGCACAGTCATGATGTAACAGAAAAGGGCCTTCCCTAAACTGTTGCCACAAAGTTGGAAGCACACACCTGTCTAACATGTCTTAGTATTCTGTAACATTAAGATGACCCTTCTCTGGAGCTAAGGGGCCTAGCCCAAACCCTGGAAAAACAGCCCAACTCAATTATCCCTCCTCCACCAAATTTGACAGCAGTCACTATGCATTCCAATAGGTAGCATTCTCCTGGCACACCCAGGTTATTTCATCAGACCACCAGATAGTGAAGTATGATTCATCACTCCAGAGAATATGGTTCCATTGATCCTGAGTCCAGTGGGGGCATGCTTTTCACCACTCCAGCTGACGCTTGGTATTGCTCATGTTGAGGCTTGTGTACAGCTGCTCAGCCATGAAAACACATTTCATGAAGCTTCAGATGCACAGTTCTTGTGTGATGTTGCTTCCAGGGGCAGTTTGGAACTCTAAAGGGAATTATGCTACATTTGATAGGTGATTTTTACACACTTCAGCAATTAGTAGCCCTGCTCTGTGAGTTTTTGTGGTCTACCACTTTGTGGCTGGGCTGTTGTTTCTCTTAGACACTTCCACTTTACAATAATTGCACTTGAACAGGGCAGATCTAGTTGGGCAGAAATGTAATGAACTGAATTGTGGCAAAGGTGTCATCCTATGGAGCCGATTTATTATAGTGCGAGTGGACATGCAGCATTTATCATTGCACATGCATTTCTCATAAGATGCTTGTGCAAAGTCGACTCCTGCACATTCGCGGCCAATCGGCCGCTAGCAGGGGGTGTCAATCAACCCAATTGTATTTGATCGGGCTGATTGCTGTCCGCCGTCTCAGAGGTGGCGGATGAGTTAAGGAGCAGTGGTCCTACGATCGCTGCTTCTTAACTTCCACTTCAGGTGGACCTGAAGCGGAGTGGGTAGGAAGCAGCATCCGCTACTTCATAAATCGACCCCTATGACAGTGCCACATTTAAAGTCACTGAGGTCTTCAGTACGACCCATTGTACTGCAAATGTATACCTAGGGAGATTTCATGGCTATGTGCTGGATTGTATGCACCTGTTAACAATTGTTGTGGCTAAAACACCTTTACTCAATAGTAAGTAGGGAAGTCTGCATACTTTAGGCCATAATGTATCTAAGATATCCTTCACACCAGAATAAAGGCATTTTGATGCAGTGGACATGGATACCTGTTACTAGAAAATATATCTCACCACATTATCCATATACATGAGGACTTAGAAAAGGAAAAGAGAGGGGGTAATTGAAATTGCCTATTTTAGATCAATATATGTCTATTCTGTATAAAATTATATTGATTTGTCAAAAGTAAAATTGGTATAGCTGTGCTGAATATATTGCTATAGAAGGGTTTTGAACTATGGATGTTCCTATGATGAAAAAAACATATATACTTTCTTTCTTTCTTTCTTTCTTTCTTTCTTTCTTTCTTTCTTTCTTTCTTTCTTTCTTTCTTTATGTAGATGTATATGTGTGTATATGTGTAGGCTTATGCATGTGTGTATACAGTATGTGTATGTTTGTGTGTGTAGCTGTATGGTCATGTATGTGTGTTTAGGTGTATGCGTGTGTATATTTGTGTGTGTGTGTGTGTGTGTGAAGGTGTATGAGTGTGTCAATGTGTATGTGTGTGTAGCTGTATGGTCATGTGTGTGTGTTTAGGTGTATGTGTGTGTATATTTTTGTGTGTGTGTGTGTGTGTGAAGGTGTATGAGTGTGTCAATGTGTATGTGTGTGTAGCTGTATGGTCATGTGTGTGTGTTTAGGTGTATGCGTGTGTATATGTGTGTGTGTGTGTGTGTGTGAAGGTGTATGAGTGTGTCAATGTGTATGTGTGTGTATATGTGTGTAGGTGTGTGTGTATATGTGTGTGTGTGTGTGTGTGTGTATATGTGTGTGTGTGTGTGTGTGTGAAGGTGTATGAGTGTGTCAATGTGTATGTGTGTGTAGGGGTTTGTGTGCAGGTGTATGTGTGTGTATATGTGTGTAGGTGTGTGTGTATATGTGTGTGTGTGTGTGTGTGTGCATAGCTAGTTTTTATACCCTTTGAATTCAATCTTAAACAATAAGATCTGACTGTAGGACCTGAATTATTGATCCTTTCAATGCTTCTGAGATTTTCCTCTCTAATTCTGTTCCAATTCATAACAAAGCTAAAAAAAAATTAAAAAAAAAATTGGACAAGACATCAAATCTGTGAGAAAATATAAGAGAACATTATTATCGTGATTCAAAATCTAAGATACTTGACAAATGCAAACATAGAATGGGACTTACTGGCAATCCTGGCTGTCAATTGGCTGCTAGTAAACATGTGACATTTTCTCATAAAGACATACCTGAGAGAGGACATACATTATAAAACAACTTTATTGAGAACTTTGTTTTAGCAAAAAGAAAAAATGTTAAAAAAAACATAGTGATTAGCTCAAGTGACTAATTATGACTAATACATATTATACAATCTTTGTGTAACTATAATAAATATTATTTATTTATTCTTACTATCCAATGGTACTATTTTATTTTTACATTTCTGATATCTAAGGTTGTTTATTGTGACTCCATATTATATGTAAACCTTATATCCACAGTCTTACATGGCCTGGAGAGTTATTGGAAGGAGCTAATAGGTTTAAATAGGATATGGTTTAATGTTGTAGTATAGTCCTTTTTGGGAACAATGTGTTGCTCTCGAGAAAGGCTGAAATGCATTGAGCAAATTATATTTTATTCCTCTTAAAATATTTTTATGAGCTTTGAAGCTACTGTTTTTATTAATGAAAAAACAACAATTATTATACTTAAAGGGACAGTCTACACTAAAATTGTTATTGTTTAAAAAGTGAGATAATTCCTTTACTACCCATTCCCCAGCTTTGCACAACCAACATTGAAATATTAATATACTTAATAACATTTAAACCTCTAAATTTCTGCCGGTTTCTAAGCCACTAAAGACAGCCTTCTTAATCACATGCTTTTTCATTTGCTTTTCACAGCAGGAGACTACTAGTTCATCTGGGCCACATAGATAACATTGTGTTCACGCCCGAGGAGTTATTTAAGATTTAGCACAACACAGTACTAAATGCAAGTCAATAGATAATAAATTAAAAGTCATGTGATAAGGAGACTGTCAGAAAATGCTTAGATACTAGGGGGTCAATTTACTAATGTATGATCAGACATGATACAATGTAGCATATCATGTCCGCTGCACATTGACAAATGCCGACAGCATACGCTGTCAGCATTTATCATTGCACTAGCAGGTCTTGTGAACTGCTGGTGCAATACCGCCCCCTGCAGATTCGCGGCCAATCAGCCGCTAGCAGGGGCTGTCAATCAACCTGATCGTATCCTCAGAGCAAGCGGACAGGTTATGGAGCAGCGGTCTTTAGATGCTCGCCGTAAAAACGGGGCATCAAGCACCATATGGAGCTTGATAAATTGACCCCAAGGTAATCACAGAGGTAAAAAGTACATTAATATAAAAGTAAATTATCTATGAATCCTACAGTATGGATACAGAGAGCACTACAATCTATTTTGGATGAGGGGCTAGAAAATGGCCATATAAATAGAGCTACATTTGAGAGTCTTTTTGTAGAGCAACCTAAAATACCCAGTTTCTAACATCTGCCTAAAACACACAAAGGGCTGAATGATATAAAAGTGAGACTGATTCTCTCAGGAATGGGATCAGTACTTGAACCACTTTCAAATTGGGTGGATGAAATTTTACAGCCCCGGTCCAAAGATTAGAGTCTTCTAAAAAACACTAAGCACGTTTTAAACATCTTTAAAGATTTCATATGGAAAGAAACATTCAGCTGGTTAACAGTCAATGTGGTTTCTTCATATTCCACAATCCCACATGACCTTGGTTTAAGAGCTATAGCTCACTTCCTAGATTTGGAAAAAAACCTTTGACAATGAATTTCGATTTTATCAAGTTTCTCCTAGAGAGCATAATTATTTAATTTTCGAGGTGGAATACTACCTACAGAAGCAAAGAACTGCTATGGGGGCGTGGTTTGCGCCCTCATATGCTAACTTATTTATGGGGTGCCTGGAACAGTGTCTAGTCCTAGGAGATAGCAACCCATTTAGGAAGTCTATAATCCTGTATAAAAGATTTATAGATGACCTGATTATGGTTTGGGATGGTGAGAAGAAGGGTTTGAATTATTTCTTTCATTTCTTAATAGAAATTCTATGGGTATGAGATTCACATATGAGTGGAACAAAGATAAAATTAACTATCTTGACTTAGGCATCTATTTATCAAAGCGTTGACTTTCTTGCATTCGACGGCACCAATACGCTCACCTAAGATCGCCTAACATTGCGTTCGCGGACCTGAATACATTCTCCAAAGTTACCAAAAAAGCTGTCAAAAAGCCGCGCACCAAGTACGGTGCGATGAGCAGCGGACTGTTAGCTAACAGTCATCGATCTCGCTGCTCTTCGGCTTTTTTTCAGCTTTTTTGGTACCCTGTCACTAAACACCCACACTATACTATACTGTTTACCCCGTAAACCGCTGCTCCCAGACCCCGTCGCAACTCTAATAAAGTGTTTAACCCCTAAACCGCCGCTCCCGGACCCCGCCGCAACTCTAATAAAGTGTTTGACCCCAAAACCGGCACTCCCGGACCCCGCCGCAACCCTAATAAAGTGTTTAACCCCTAAACCACCGCTCCCGGACCCCGCCGCAACTCTAATAAATGTATTAACCCCTAAACTGCCGCTTCCGGAGCCCACCACAACTAAATAAAGTGTTTGACCCCCTAAACTGCCGCTCCCGGACCCCGCCGCCACCTACATTATACTTATTAACCCCTAATCTGCCCCCCCTACACCGCCGCCACCTACCTACATTTATTAATGTGTACAAAAAAACAAACACAAAATTACAGAAAATAATAAAATAATTACAAGTTTTTTAAACTAATTACACCTAATCTAATCCCCCTAATAAAATAAAAAAGCCCCCCAAAATAATAAAAAAGCCCTACCCTATACTAAATTACAAATAGCCCTTAAAAGGGCCTTTTGCATTGCCCCAAAGTAATCAGCTCTTTTACCTGTAAAAAAAAAAAATGACAACCCCCCCAAACATTAAAACCCACCACCCACACAACCAACCCTACTCTAAAACCCACCCAATCCCCCCATTAAAAAAACCTAACAATAACCCCTTGAAGATCACCCTACCTTGAGAAGTCTTCACCCAACCGGGCCGAAGTCCTCCACGAAGTCGGCAGAAGTGGTCCTCCAGACGGGCAGAAGTCTTCATCCAGGCGGCATCTTCTATCTTCATCCATCCAGCGTGGAGCGAGTCCATCTTCAAGACATCAGACGCGGCGCATCCTCTTCTAACGACATCCGACGACTGAATGAATGTTCCTTTAAATGACGTCATCCAAGATGGCGTCCCTTGAATTCCGATTGGCTGATTCCAATCAGCCAATAGAATGCGAGCTCAATCCTATTGGCTGATTGGATCAGCCAATAGGATTGAACCTCAATCCTATTGGCTGATTGCATTAGCCAATAGGATTTTTCCTACCTTAATTCCGATTGGCTGATAGAATTCTAGTTCTAATTAGTTTAAAAAAAACTTGTAATTATTTTATTATTTTCTGTAATTTAGTGTTTTTTTTTTCTTACTTTAGATAATTTTATTTAATTGTAGTTAATTTAGGGAACTTGCATTCGGAACATCTGTAGTGACATAAGCATCGATCTGTGTCAGACTGAGTCCGGTGGATCGTATGTTACGTCACTAAATTCTACTTTTACCGGTTTGTAGGGTTTGATAACTAAGGCGAATCAGGCTCGCCTCAATTACGCTGCGGAATTCCAGTGTATTTACGGTTTGATAAATACATGCCTTAGTGTTAAGTGCAGATAATACCACAAATAAAGTTAAAACTGACCTCTATCAAAAGCCCATAGCAGGTAATGCCCTCCTACATGCTACTGGTAATCACCCTAGACACATGGTAAAAGGAATTATCAAAGGGCAAATAATGAGGGTGAAAAGAAACTGTTCGCAAACAAGTGGATACAAAAAAGCCAAAGAGGAATTGACATATAGGATGGTAGATAGGGGATACCCCAAAAAGCAGATTGAAAGTATTGGTAAACAGGTAGACTATATGGACAGAGGTGAACTCCTAGGTGAACTCCTAGCCCCTAAAGAAGTTAAACCTAAGGATCAGAAACTGTTGTTTATTACCTAGTACTCAAATCAATATACTGCTATTTGTAATAGCATTAAAAAATACCTACCTATGATGTATGGAGATGTTGCCCTGAAGGAAACAATAGAACAAGGCTGTATATTTGTGTACAAGAGAGGTAAAACATTGGGTAATTTGCTATCCCCTAGCCAGCTAAAGAATAAAAATTCACATCAGGGAAGTGCCTGGCTCCAAACAAATGACACCTACAGATGTGATAGTAGGAGGTGCCATGCATGTGGCTATATTAAATTGATGAAAAAGTTAATTTCTTACACTACGGGTGAAGAGTTTGATATAGAAGGTTGTATCAACTGTACCACAGACTATGTGATATATCTGATAGAATGCTCTGAACATAAAAAGCAGTATATTGGGATGACAACTCGTGACGTGAGAACACGTTTAAGAGAACATCGCACATATATTGAAAGTGACATACCATGCTCTGCTTTAGCTAAACATTTCTTAGATGAACATAATCAGGATGTAAATTAGGTAGAATGCAATAGAGGTTATTAGGAAACCCCAGAGTGGAGGGGATAGGCTTAACCAGTTAAAAAGGCAAGAAGTCTATTGGATTTTTAGGCTCAAAACCCAGGTACCCCTGGGATACCATTCAGAGCATGATATCATTAATTGCTGGTTTTAATAATACAGCAAAGAATAGGGAAGTGTAAAATGCAAGGCACTCTATAATGATCTATGCATGCTAAACTTAAATCCAAATTGTTTATACCAACCCCTACTTATATTCGTGTCCTAAGGGATCCGTTTTGGAAGGTGCAAGCTGTATTCATAGCTTATTTGTTTATATAAATCCCTGCTTAGTCCCCTGTCCTAAAGGATCTAATATTTAATGTATATATATAATGTAATAACCAAATAGCCCAATACATCAAGCCTTCTAAGCTTAAAACTTAAGATTCAACTATTTAGAAGAGATTGATTATCTTTATATAGCAGTACTTATGTGTATACTGTGTTTTTTCTAAACATGCCTTAGGTTTGAGTATGGATTTATTGTTTCTCTATTTTGAACTAAAGTTGTACATATTAATAGAAATTAAATTAATATTTAGATATATAGGGGCCCATTTATCAAGCTCCGGATGGAGCTTTAGGGTCCGTGTTTCTGGCGAGCCTGCAGGCTCGCCAGAAACATCAGTTGTGAAGCAGCGGTCTAAAGACCGCTGCTCCATAACCTGTCCGCCTGCTCTAAACAGGCGGACAGACATCGCCGCAATTCAACCCGGCTGGCTGACAATCTTCAGAGGGCGGCGTTCACAAGAGCTGCTGGTGCAATGCTGAATACGGATAGCATATTGCTCTCCGCATTCAGCGAGGACTGTCGGACCTGATCGCACTGTCGGATCAGGTCTGACAGACCTTTGTTAAATAGGCCCCCTCGACTCAATTGTATAGGTATATTAGTGTCTTCTAGGCTAAGAAGCTGTAATAGTTAGGTGGGAGTGGTGCGGTCTTTTACCTGGGTATTTAAGTCACTGGTGAGGTGTTTGGAAGTATGGTCTATGATTACAGCACAATTATAAGCTGAAACGCGTAAGACCTCCTTTTTCAGCACTACATGTGCTTGCTTTGTTGATCCAAGGCAAAGAGACTGACGACTAAGGACGATATTGAGGCCGGGAGATCTTGTTACTAACCGGCCTCAACTGTTTTGCAGCCAGAGCAGAAAGGAGTGCTATTCAGCAGTGGGAGTACACAGAGCAACACAACAGCATTTCGCAGATGTGAAGGTGTAAGGAGACCGGAGCCACGCTACCATCCAAGTCCTCTGTAATACGAAGGATAGAATCCGACTCCAGGTAGGAGCCACTTAAGGCCAAGGGAGTATATGTTAAGAGGCGACCACTGCTGTGGAAGTAGCTGTAGGCTGTATCCCGCACACCAATTGCTGCTGCTTGTTAGTTTGATAGGCGAAGTCCTGTATTCACTTATTGCACTGCTGACCTCCCTAGATACTGATACATCTAACCGAGCCGGATGGTCCTGACAAGTATAAAAACTGCTGCATATAGAGAGTCTGGGTTGTGCTTTGTAAAAGTATTAATATAACAGTGTTGGTTATGCAAAACTGGGGAATAGATAATAAAGGGATTATCTATCTTTTAGAATAACAATTCTAATGTAGACTGTCCCTTTAAACTTTAGGATTCAATCAATACAAGACATTCAAATTACGTTTGTGAGTACTTTGCATTTAGTGTGCTTTTGGTGTGTATTGTACTAAACTATATGCGGCTCACATTTTTAAGATTGGATGCCTCCACTAACTGAGAAGGACATACAGCCCGGACACAGCCTGCACCACCATACAGGGAAGACAAGTCTGCAAGAGAATACATAGGTTTATTATTTTGTGCATGAGTGAACCTGCACTGCAAGGGCACAGAGCTGTATTTGAACTTCATAAACTGGGACTAATGTGTAGGTATATTGTTTGCCAGATTTTTGTCATTGATGTATGATTCAGTGATTAAAACCCACAACCGCAATCTCTCTCTCGCTGTCATATTCATAAACCTATCAACACTTATCGCAACCCTGGATACTGAACAGATATAAATAACTTATTTGAGATACCAAGTATTCCATGCTACTACAATCATTTATGTAAGCAAACATACAATTTAAGATGATTAAATCTGGTTTGGATATGGTCAGTTGCTAATAGCAGTAAGGCTTAAAAAGATACAGTACTTCCTCACTCTCATACTGTATTTGTTACAGTTATTGTTATGCGATTTCCAGCCTCCCCACCTAATATACATTTTTACATCAGTATCTTCAAGTAGTATGTTTTATCCTTAGAATAGCAGGCAAGCTACTGAAATTGAGGTACTCCAGGATTCAAATGTATGACCTTTCATGTTTTATATATATTTTCTCTTTGTTTCATTTACATTAAGGTGTCTGCACATCCAGGACAGTCTAAAATTTGGGAAGTCAGTCCCTAATTTTTCAGGTATCCTGGATTGTCCCAAATTTACCTTAAAGTGTGTTATGCTAATTATTTAGTGCAAGATGGTTCAAAGGGATCTATGCTTATTTAGTGCAATAAATCACTATTCTCTCTAAGGTACCTTATAGGTAACAATGATTTCTTGTGCTACAAAAGTAATGCTGATTATTGTGCCGTCTTGTGCTAAAAAAAAGTAGTTCTTATTCTTGTCCCATCTCGCTCTAAATAAGTAGCATTCGTTTTGGGCCATCTCGCAGTCTTCATTTCTGCTCACATCTAGTAATTAGTCAATAGACAGTTTTTTGTTTAGTTTTTTACCACCTCCTCAACATATGTGAGGTGTCTTGAATTTGGATTTGGGAAACCTGGTCACCTTATTTATATACTAACATTGCTATATTGTCTGACACATTAAGCAAGATGACATCTAAAAACGTTTAAATGAGCAAGACCCTAGAGTTCAAAACTGAATACATTTAACCTGATATAAAACATTTACTTATGCAGATATGTGCAATGCAGTACTCGATTAATAAAATATCAGAATGTCTTAAAGCATTTAATCCTTGTAAAGTAAATAGAGATCTAGCTTTAACTAACCTACCTTTTGTATATTAAGTGTTAAATATCTGTGTATAAGCACTATGCATATTAAACATGCTAATTTTAGTTTTCTTATGTTGTTTTTTTTTTAATTTTTCAGTTTTCAGAGCCAATATTTTCTTTCATGGAAGAAATAATAGCATAGAGATATTATTGCTGCAAACCATGTCAAACTAAAGCTATCAAAGCAGGTTGCTTGTTGGTATTTTACTAACAGAATCCAGCTGATTGCTTGCACAGTGTCCAATTATAATCAAGGAGGAGGGAGAACAGCACATCTGTTTGTGGGGCACCAAGTAAGATTTGTACATGACTAAGAGCCTATTGTAGGCTCGAAACATTGTTCCTGTAAACTTTTGGACCCAACTAAATGAGAATAAAGGTCTTTTAAACAAAGATTTATTCTGGTGGCTGAAGTACTTGGATGTATGATTACTTCCAATTATAATCAGACATACAACTTTCTAGTGAATTCTAACTTTAAGTCATCTAAAACAAAAAAATGTTGGTTGCAGTACTGAAAGGGTTATTGCTACGGACATGAATGTTTTGTTACATAGCCTAAATATTATTTCTAGTTACCAAGCTGGGATTCTAAGCCAAGGTAGATTGCAACCTTCTATGACAAATAAGGAATTGTTTAAACGTATCTATTCTAAAGAAGTTTATGGCATAGCTGTACTACAGTCCTTCATGTTTTGGAGATCTGAGAAGTCTTTAATTCTCTGTGTGTTACACCTACCTACTGCTAATTGAATATCTTTAGACTGACCACACCTTTTCTAAATGTTAGTGGAGGACTTCTTGTGAGTCTGAAGTGCCCTAAGGGTTAACCTCCTTGAACAATATAAGTGACAGTGGTTCTCCAACTTTGTGTTAATGGGCTGGGCTGACTTACCTGGCATAAATGTGATGGTCAGACATTTTCAGACCTCTTTGCTTCCTGCTTTGAGGCATATCTCCCTTAGTGTTGCTTCAAGTTTTTTCCCTCAGCATGGGTAGGTTTAGTTGTGGTAGCTCTGTAAGTCCAAGCTTTAATATAGTCTCTACTCAGTCCTGCTCATTGTACGACTTGCTTATACGAGTCTTCCTACTGGGATAAAGTGTTTATACTCTAGCCTTGGTGGTTGGTCGCGGCCTAACAAGCTGGCGGAGAAGGAAAAGAGTGACAGCCAAGCTGAATCGGGGAGTGACGCCCTCTAGGTGGTGGCCTAGGGACGCTCCTCCTTGTTGGCTGAAGAGCTCAGAGGAGTCCCATTATCTGCCAGGGTGGAGCAACAGCTGGAGTTGGGGTTATGTTAGGGACGCAATTGCCACCATACTTATTAATGTTAATATAAACATGTAACCGGCTTTAAGAATTTTGCCAAAACGTTTAATAAACACGGCTGTGAATGCTATTTCTTCCTAGCTCTATTGTTCTCTGTTTATTTTAATGTAGCCCCTCACATTTTGCTGTTAAACGTTTGCACCTGAATTCAGTGACTGCAGGAGAAGTTGCCTAGGTAACTATCAGAATGGTTGGTCATGTTATCAATTTAGCCTAAATGGAAGATGATGTTGTTGAAACTGGGGAGAAGAGTGTAAGACCCAGAGGGAAGCAGACATGCTAGATCAGTGGAGTGTGTGAGGTCTGGTTGTGAGAGGAGCTGCGGACTTCATCCTGTGGAAAGTAACAGCATTCCTCTGATCTGCTGATTTAGTATATGTTGCCAGCTGCAGTCTGACCCTGTGAGAGAGCTGTGGGGCAGAATCCAGACAAAGTAAATGTCTGGTAGACCCTGGAGCTCCCCTTCAGCCTGTGCAGCTAAATCCTGTTTAGTGGTAAGGAGTATCCTCTCCCCCTATCATACTGATAGGACATTCTGTCAATTACAGACACTTATACAAAGCTCTTCCTGTGGATTGCATTGATTTGTAACTGTTTAAATGCATATGGGTTACCTTAAAGGGCCTCAACATTTCTGTGCACCAACTGGTACCCATCAGCCATTAGGGTGAAGCCTGAGGGTGGGTTCACAGGTGGTTTGGGAGGGTGTGGGCCTGGTTAAACAGAGTTGGTGTGTTAGTTAGCCACTGTATTACTTCCCTTACTTTTATTTGCCATAATCCTTTAATACATGTTCATACTGTTTTTTGTTAACACTGTGTATGTTGTAGTTATTTATTATGTTCATGTCTAGGAAACCCATTTTTGCTCTGGATGCCCATGTCCCTATAGTGAGATAAAACATGTCACCAAGTGCGTAGAGATTGCACTGGGAATAGAGATGGGTACCATTAGAGATATCCTGCAGGATTCATACGGTCAAATTTACATGCTAGTATATTCCCATGCAGATTTGAGAGGCCGTCATAGGCCTACATGTCTATACCTTCATGAAATAGCCCCTGAAGGATACCAATTAGTGTACGCTCTCCCTGATAAGGAGGAAGGAGTTACACCACAGCAACCCTCCAGTATAGGCCTAAGAGAGTCTGATGTATCAAGTTATTCCCAGATTCTGTCCTCCTTGTCAGAGAAACCTGCTGGGAGATTACGGGTTACCTCTGTAGAAACTGGGGCCATCCCCAAACTAAATTTCCACTTTTCCAGTGAGCAAGGGACAACTGCCCCTAAAACTCAAGATCTAGTGGTTCCCTCATCTCTAACATCATCAAAACTAGGTGATTCCCTATTGAAAGCCACAAGTTCAAGAGACAGTAACATACCTAAAATACTGCAAAAACTCTCAGAAGCCATAGTGACGGCTACCCATACCCACAGCTACCATAAGCTGAAAGTGTTTTCTGGGAATCAGCTTGTTCCTGCCGGGGAGGAACCCTTTGAGGCCTGAAAAGATAATGCTGTACAATTATTAGAAGAATGATCTTGTATGGATAACATAAAAAAAATGGATAACGGAGTGTCTTCATTTCCCTGCTATGAATATGATAAGGCTGGTCAGGGGAGTGAATGAATAAGCTACCACACAAGATTACCTGACAGTTTTACAGGATGCGTATGGAAAATCAGAAGACTCTGATGATCTGTTAATCAATTTCCTAGCCACTAAACAGAAGGAACATGAGAAAGCTTCAGACTATGTCAATCAGTTGCAATTGTCACTGGGAAAACTGTTTCATAATGGAGCAGTCACTGCATCTGAGTTGGATACTTGACTATCCAAGCAAATTCAGAAAGGAGGCCTTAGCAATGATCCAGTCATGATCATGTTAAGAGTTAAGTTGGATGATCAAGTCCTGTCCTATTTCACACTGATTCAAAAAGCAAAAATACTTCACGCAAAGGGAATTATTTTAAAGCCACAGAGAAAGAGGATATGGAACTGTCCATGCTTAAAAAGAAGATATCTGAATAAGAATTATTGTCTAAGCCATCGCCAAGAAGAACAGATTATTCTCCTACCATTAGGCAGCACCACAGGGAGAGCCCAGGTAGGTTTTTCCCTGAGGATCTGTCCCCCCCCCCCATGGAACTGTTTTAAGTGTGGAAAATCAGGGCATTTCAAGCGGGAGTGTCTCACTAATTCATCAGAGACAGGTGTGAAAGTGCTAGCTATTGAGCTGAAGGAGGCCCAAGTTACCAGTCCTTTCAGGAAAAGAGAAAAAAAACACACACCCATTTTATCTGTGGGGACCAGGATCAGGCCCAAATCTCTGATACAGTTACAAGTAGAAGGTATTCATGCCTCAGTCTTGTTAGATACTGGATCCCAGGTCACCATCATTTATAGAGACTTCTATGACCATCACCTAAAACATATTCCCCTGCAGGGGAAACATATTCGACTGCAGGAGAGTTGCAGTTGTGGGGAGTGGGATCTCAAGCTCAGCCTGTAGAGGGATGTTTAAGAGTGACAATAACCATCCCACAGTTAAACACAGGAATGATCTGCCCTTTGGAATTGGAAGCTCTTGTATGCCCTAAAGGGAGAAAGAAAGCATGTGCCCCAATCATTTTGGGTACCAACGCAAGAATGGTGCAGGACATATTCAGGGCCTACCTAACTGAAGAGGGGGATGTATCTCTAACTCGACTGATGGAAGTTAGCCCTGCTCTAGGGAAAGAGTTCCATCGACTAGCCCCTACAAGCTAGACCAGGGTCATGCCACTACTCATGGAAAGAGTTTGTATTTGTAAACCCTGGAGAGACTAAGACTCTACGAGCAATAGCATCTATGCACTATGAAATATCAGGAGGAACCAGGTAATATCTCACTGAGTCCTTGCCCAGGGAGGATGCAAAAAAGGGTGGACACTGATACTTGAGATGAAAGACTGGTGGAATCACCGGTGTAAAGATTTTCCCATAAAATCTTTAACACCCACAGAGATCAGAATTGATCATCACTAGAAGATTGGTGTGATTCACTTGTTAGACCAAGTCTCTTCAGTAATGTCTGTAAAGGCAGAACAGGGGGTGACCAATTATTTAAGGGAACACGACAGGGATGCCCTTTGTCCCCTTACTTATTCAATTTGGCGCTGGAACTTTTGACCATCTATTTAAGAAAAGAGATTGAAGGGATTAAAATAGGTACTAGGAAGGTTACTACACTTTTATATGTGGATGATCTACTGATACTAATGTCAAATACTGAAAGAAATATCCCTGTTTTGATACAAATATTACAGGACTATAGTGCTTTCTCGGGTTACAAAATGAACTCATCTAAAACAGAAATTTTCTGGTTAGGGAAACATAAATTTCATATCTACAATATAAGTTTAAAGAAGCCAAAGAGATGTTTTCGTATTTAGGTATTAAGCTATCGAGAAACAGTAATGACTGGTACACACTTAATTACCCACCAATCTTTGCTAAAATAAAACAGGACTTGGAGAATTGTGCTAAATTTTAATTAACGTTGTCAGGTAAAGCTAATTTAATAAAAATGGTGATATTCCCTAAATTACTATACTTAATGCAAAACCTCCCAATTGTGTTAAAAAGGAAAGAGATAAATATATTTAAACAAGCATGTGCACAATTTCTGTGGGGAGGGAAACAGAAAGCTATTGCTCTTAAAACATTGTCTTTTTCTAGGATTGATGGAGGTCTAGCTCTGCCAGACATTGAAGTGTATAACTTGGTGGGTATTGCAAAGATAGCACTAGACTGGATAACCAGAGCTGGCTATTATGTAACACATATTATGGAGGAATATTTAATTCAGCCATACTCACTGAAAGCGCTTTTACATTGTCCCTCCAATAAATGGCACCGCAAAATTAAACAATGGAAGGTTATTACTACCATGATCTTTGCCTGGCAAAAAATGCTTAAAATGATTCATATTGATTACAGATTCTCCAAGTGTCTTCCTATTACAGGTAACCCCAATTTTATACCGGCTTTAAACTCAAAACTTTTTAGAGAATGGACCCTAAAGGGATTAATGTTCATACCCCAACTTAGAAATCCTAGTACAGGGAGATGTAAGTCGTTAACGGAGTTAAAACAGGAATTTGGAATAGCAACATTATATTCAGACTCTTGTGTATGATGTCTTTGAGGAGGAAGCTTGGCGCAGATTAGAGCCAGTATTTAACCTCTTAGAGCGGGTAAATATTCAATATCATTATTATATAAAACAATTATGACATTTTAAGGGCAAGTACAAGTGCAAAAAATTGCGCAGATATGGCAGGTTACAACGGAGGATATACAGAGAAGCTTTATATTACTAGATGCGGCTATTCTCTCCACTTCTTGGAGAGAATCCCACACTAAACTTGTAAATAGGGTCTATATTACCCCGAAAGTTAAAGCCTGCTGGGACAAAACAAGAGCCTCCTGCCATAAGTGTAAGGTAGCAGAAGCAGATATACTTCGCTGTTTTTGCGGTGTTTCAAAATAAAGAAATTCTGGTATAAAATTAACCAATGGTTAAATAAGATTAACCAAAACTATATACAAATAAGGTATAACCTTTTTTCCTTACTAGATGGACAAAAGGAACGCCAATGTTTAAACCTGTGCCAATTTAATGCTATAATTATGGTAGGTAGATTATTGATTCTAAAATATTGGAAATCAAACAAAGCACCAAACTTGACAGAATTTCTAATGAAACTTAAAAACCAGATAATCATGGAACAAATGGACACCTCAATAAACTCAGAAACCCAAATCCATTGTTTCTTTTATAAATGTAAGAATGTAATATTAAGCTATCCCAAGGAGATTCAATTACAGCTTATCGCACACTTAGGGGTACTATGTACCTTGAACTTGCTATAGCGAATAACAAATTTTAGGGACTGTGGAGGGGGGGGGGGAGTGGTAGAGGAGGGGAAGATTTTTGTTCTGTTTTTGCCCTTTCCCCCCCTTTTTTTTCTTCCATTTGTTTGTTTTATTTAATTCAGAAAGCAACCTTAAGTGTAATAAGGAAATGCTTGATTTACACGATAGTCAAACCATGGTCCAAGGAGGACCAGATGGATATATAATGTTTTCATAGATTGTCATGATTTTGTTTCTTCATTTGTTCTGTTTGATTAGCAAAGACACCTTGCGAGGTGAAATGTAAATGTAAATATGAACCGTTTGACTTGTTTACATTGATGGTATATAAATAAAGAAATATAATTAAAAAAAAGAACAGGGGGTGACCTTGAAGGACCCATAGTTTTTGATCTGGAAGATTCTCCTCTACCACAAAAGTGGAGAGATAACCTCAGATCCAAATTAGCTACTTGATAGAAAGTCTTCTACAGGAAAGAATTGAATGTGGGATGTGCAAAGATTGCCACACATTCTATCAGACTTTGTGACCCAGCTCCTTTCAGAGAAAGATCAAGGAGACTACCCCCTCGAGATGTGGAAGATGTCCATGATATACTCCAACAGATGGAAGAATCTGGCATTATTAAAGAGTCTAGAAGTCCATATGCCTCACCCATAGTGGTAGTAAGGAAAATAAATGTCACAGTTCGGCTTTGCATAGACTATCACACTTTAAACAAAAGGACTGTGCCAGATCAATTTATGCTGCCATGGATAGAAGATCTGCTAGATGCCCTTTTTGGAAGCCAGTGGTTCAGTGTCCTGGACTTGAGGTCTGAGTATTTTCAAGTACCCATGAAGAAGGAGGATCAGGAAAAGACAGCTTTCATCTGTCCCTTGGGATTCTACGAGTATACCAGGATGCCCCAAGGGGTCACTGGAGCTCCCGCCACCTTTTGAAGGATGATGGAGAAGACTGTGGGGGATATGAATCCCAAAGAGTGTCTAGTGCTATCTAGATGATCTCATAGTGTTCAGAAGGACCCCAGAAGAGAACGAACAGCGATTGCTGAAGGTGTTGGATTGACTCCAAGCAGAGGGTCTGAAATTATCAATAGACAAATGTCATTTTTCTCAGAACTCTGTTACGTATGTAGGTCACATTGTTTCCGCACAAGGGGTGACAACGGACCCAACAAAAATCGAGGCGGTGGTGCACTGGACCAGGCCGGATAACATCAGTGAGCTGTGCTCATTTCTTGGATTTAGTGGTTACTACCAAAGATTTGTGAAAGACTACTCAAAGTTTGCTTGAGATCTACACAACCTGTTAAAGACTACCTCTGATATAGAGGGTGTTAAGGCGCGAAGTCGAAGGCATCAAAGCTACACAGAAGGGTTAAGACCAGTGGCCCACATAAGTAGAAGTCTAACTGGTGCAGAGAAAAACTATCCGGTCCATAAGCTAGAATTCTTAGCACTCAAATGGGCAATTGTGGACAAATTACATGACTATTTATATGGAGCAACATTCGAGGTAAGGACAGATAACAATCCGCTTACTTATATTCAAACAACAGCTAAGCTGGATGACACAGGGCATAGGTGGCTGGCAGCATTGTCAAACTATAGCTTCAGTCTTAAATACAAGCCAGGCCCTAAGAATGCCAGTGCAGACGTTCTGTCCCAAAGACCTGGACTTCCTCCTCACAAGGAAAAGGAGGAATGGGAAGAAATCCCTTTGCCTGGGGTAGGAGCCCTTTGCCAAACATATGTAGTGGCTGAGAAACAGGAGGAGTTCTCTGACTCCATAAGTCACTCCCCAGAAGCCGTACCAGAGGTATGCGGTGCTCCAGCTATGCTCCAACAGTGGTCTCACATAACCATTGAAGACAAGAAGAAAGCCCAGTCATAGGACTGGTATATAGGGACAGTCCTCACGGCAATGAGAGCCAAGAACCTTAAATTACTGAGCTCCCTCCCCATTGGACAAAGAGACGTGTACCGGAGAGAATGGAGTAAACTACATCTAGAAGATGGAATTCTTTATAGAATAATAAAATACCATGACCACCCTGGTCAAAAGCAGCTAGTGTTACCTCATAGATATCGGGGAATGGTCATGAGAGCCCTCCATGATCAACATGGGCATCTTGGGGTAGACAAGACCTATGGCCTGGTACAAGACCAGTTCTATTGGCCTTGCATGAAAGAACATGTTGAACATTATGTGAAGAAGATATATTCAGAGGAAGACTCTGCCCTATGGGCCACCTGGGAAGTACAGGAACCCTGGATCTTGTGTGCAGGGACTATCTATGTATTGAGAATGATACTACCGGAATCTGGAATGTTCTGGTGGTAACAGACCATTTAACCAGATACGCTCAGGCTTTTCCCACTAAAGACCAGAAGGCCGTGACTGTACCCAAGGTCCTCTGGCAGAAATATTTTGTGCACTACGGTCTGCCCAATAGAATACATTCTGATCAAGGTAGAGATATGTTGCAGGTTCAGAAGTCCAGAACAACACCCTACCACCCAGAGGGTGATGCCCAGCCTGAGTTTTTCAATAAGACACTCCTAGACATGCTCAGGACTCTGAAACAAGTGGAGAAGCATTCTTGGAGTAAGCATGGGGATGCCATGGTCCATGCATATGATTGCACAAGGCATGAGTCTACAGGATTCTCACCCTACTTCCTAATGTTTGGAAGGAAGCCAGACTACTGATAGATGTCTGACTGAGGGGTATCCCCAGATGGAACAAAGTCAGACTCTCGCTTCCAGTATGTGAGGCTCAGACAAAACCTTCACAGTGCCTACGAGTTGGCCAATCAAGCGACAGCAAAAATGGATGAACACAATATAAGAAGATA
This sequence comes from Bombina bombina, assembly GCF_027579735.1. Taxonomy (NCBI): domain Eukaryota; kingdom Metazoa; phylum Chordata; class Amphibia; order Anura; family Bombinatoridae; genus Bombina; species Bombina bombina. The sequence goes on from NC_069505.1 coordinate 69,112,363, forward strand.
TCATACCAAAGTGAAGCATCAGGAAATCCAAGCAGGAGATAAGGTTCTCCTCCGGAATCTAGGGGTACCTGGGAAACACAAATTGGCAGACAGATGAAAGGATACCCTATATGAAGTTGTGTCTAAGCTAAAGGGGCTTCCAGTGTACAATATAAAAGGCCCAGAAGGCAGAATAAAGGCTTGGCATAGGAACCATCTACTACCAATAGCCTATATCGATGATGAGGAAGGAAATAATAGTGAACTGGAGAAAAGCACAATGGAAACCCCAGAAGCTCTTAGTCCTAATGATCAGTGGTGGTCTCCTCCTGCTGAGGAAACACAGCACTTACCTTCCTCTCCTACCTTAGCCTTCTCTACATTGAATCCCAAAATCCCCAACTTTGTGCCTGGGACCCCAAAAAGAGACTCTTGTATCATGGGAAAGCCAAGGCCTCAAGCCTCTGGTGACCTCCCCACCCAAGTGGCCAGAGCTGAAGATTCCCAGGCACACTCTGGACTTCTTTAAAGAGAACAAAGATTGGGTACTAGAATACGGCAGCCTCCCAGGGTTCTAACTTATGATCAAGTAGGGGGAACCCAGTTATGTACATATACCCCGGGTACAGTCTAAAATGGTTGATTTTCTGTATGCGGTTGCGGAAATGATGAATGTTGGAATCCCTCTGTACTAGAGAAAACTGCAAGATAGTTGACATTTGTTTATAGGAATGTTAGTGCATTTATTATTATTAAAGTTTTTTTTTCTCAATTTACCTCTCGGTGGGACCTTTCCAGTGGAAGGCAAGGATTTTACGAGGAGGAGAATGTAGCCCCTCACATGTTCCTGTTAAATTTTTGCACCTGAATACCGTGATTGCAGGGGAAGTTCCCTTGGTAACTATCAGACTGGTTGGTCATGTGATCAATTTAGCCTATAGGGAAGATGCTGTTGTTGAAACTGGGGAGAAGCGTGTAAGACACAGAGGGAAGCAGACATGCCAAAGCAGTGAAGGAGTGTGTGAGGCCTGGCTGTGAGAGGAGCTGCAGACTCCATCCTGTGTAAAGTAACAGCATTCCTCTGATCTGCTGATTTAGTGTATGCTGTCAGCTGCCGTCTGACCCTGTGATAGAGCTGTGGAGCAGAATCCAGACAAAATAAATGACTGGCAGACCCTGGAGCTCCCCTTCAGCCTGTGCAGCTGAATCCTGTTTAGTGGTAAGGAGTAGCCTCTCCCCTTGTCATACTGACAGGGCATTCTGTCCATCACAGACAATAATACACAGCTCTTCCTGTGGATTACAACTTCCTATGAGTTGTAACTGTTTAAATGCATATGGGTTACCTTAAAGGGCCCCAGCATTTCTGTGCACCAACTGGTACCCATCAGCCATTAGGGTGAAGCCTGAGGGTGGGTTTGCAGGTGTTGGAGGGTGTTGGGCCTGGTTAAACAGAGTTGGTGTGTTAGTTAGCCACTGTATTACTTGCCTTACTTTTATTTGCCATAATCCTTTAATACATGTTCATACTGTTTTACTGTTATTACTGTGTGTGTTGTAGTTATTTATTATGTTCCTGTCTGGGAAACCCATTCTTGCCCTGGATGCCCAGTCAGGTAGAGGCACTGCCACAGTCATGTACCCCAACTCCCAGGTAGCGGAGGCTCAGGATCGGCCTGCAAAGCACATGAAGGTAGCTGGAGTAAAGACCCACAGGGGTATTTGTGGGCCTAGGCCAAACCCCATTACACAAGAGCAAGGTTCAATTAACAGAGAGTTAAGAGTAGGGCAGAGGGGATGAAGTCTAGGTGTTTGTCAACAGTAACCGAATAGTGAGTAGCGGTTTTAATCCATTGCGCTAATTGACTGTAACATACTTTAACTATTTCAGGCACCTTCTTCTTACAGGGTAAACTAATTCCTTCCTCCTGCCACCACCGATTAAGTGTACAGGCGTATTGTGATCAAATATACGCCAAACATGTCACTTGTTTTTTGTTGCATCTCTTTTTTGAGCTATCACCATATTACTCTTATGGTATTATCATGTGGGCATGTAGTTTAGTAAAATGTGTGCGCACAATTACCAGTTCTTTTTAAATCAAAGAAAATGATGCATCATAATTAAAATGTGCTAGACTAGCTTGAATATGACCACAGATGCTAACATAAAGTTATCCTCTACAAATCTGTACTTACATACAACAGTATTAACGTGTCCTTGCCTGAACTCTTCATTGTGTTTTTATAGATAAAGTAGAAAGCGCCACATCTACAAACTTTGTATAAAGCAACAAATCCAAGTAAAAAATTGATATAAATTACTGCAGACAGATGGCGGCCCACGGGAATTAACCTGAGAGCAGACATCTACACAGTGTCTTTAAGCTAAAAGCTTAAGCACAATATATATTAGCCAAAAAGTGTAAAAACTTTTAAACCCTATTGAAATCACATTTCTCCAGTTTTGTTGTATATACATAAATACACACAACTAAAGTGCTTCTAGTAAGTGAACTTGTATTGCTTTCTGAGAAAACATTATAGTGGAGCACTAATTAACGCTGCCGCTAGAGTGTTACTTGTGCTAGAAGTAAGCTTTTTATTCTGGAAGTTAGCTCGTATTGAGTTGAAAGTAAACTGTTTTTGCTCGTGCGCTAACCCGGTGAGTGCAAAAACTGAACTTAAAATATTGTGTGCGTGTTTTTTAAAGTGAATGGAGAAAAAAAACTAACATCCCACTCTTGCGTAAAACCGATAGCATATTCTCATTTGCACTAACCCGACATGAAAATATGAATATTTCACAATCCAATATTCTTCACATAACAAAATATGTAATATTTATTCATAATTAAATATTTCTACATATATATAAGATTTTTTTTTGTACAATATACATCTATAACTATATATATATATATATATACATGATTAAATATAGGCATGGGTATGTACAGAAATATATATATATTCTATGAGGAGAAGGAGTTAGGATTTAAAACCACACTAGCTAAACCCAAACTGCATACAAATAGTAACACTCTTATGTGACTGCCTTTTCTCCCATGGAAAGAAATAGATAAATAGACAGATAGATAGATATAGATTGTGAGAATGATAGATAGATAGATACAGATAGATGCATAGATAGACAGATCAACAGACAGATAGATAGATAGACAGATAGAGACAGACAGATATAGATTGTTAGATAGATAGATAAAGATAGACAGACAGATAGATAGAAACAGACAGATATACAGATAGATATAGATAATTAGATAAATAGATAGATAGATACAGATAGATCAACAGAAAGACAGGGGGCATACAGATAGATAGATAGATAGATAGATAGATAGAAAGATAGATAGAGACAGACAAATATATATATACAGGGAGTGCAGAATTATTAGGCAAGCTGTATTTTTGAGGATTAATTTTATTATTGAACAACAACCATGTTCTCAATGAACCCAAAAAACTCATTAATATCAAAGCTGAATATTTTTGGAAGTAGTTTTTAGTTTGTTTTTAGTTATAGCTATTTTAGGGGGATATCTGTGTGTGCAGGTGACTATTACTGTGCATAATTATTAGGCAACTTAACAAAAAACAAATATATACCCATTTCAATTATTTATTTTTACCAGTGAAACCAATATAACATCTCAACATTCACAAATATACATTTCTGACATTCAAAAACAAAACAAAAACAAATCAGTGATCAATATAGCCACCTTTCTTTGCAAGGACACTCAAAAGCCTGCCATCCATGGATTCTGTCAGTGTTTTGATCTGTTCACCATCAACATTGCGTGCAGCAGCAACCACAGCCTCCCAGACACTGTTCAGAGAGGTGTACTGTTTTCCCTCCTTGTAAATCTCACATTTGATGATGGACCACAGGTTCTCAATAGGGTTCAGATCAGGTGAACAAGGAGGCCATGCCATTAGATTTTCTTCTTTTATACCCTTTCTTGCCAGCCACGCTGTGGAGTACTTGGACGTGTGTGATGGAGCATTGTCCTGAATGAAAATCATGTTTTTCTTGAAGGATGCAGACTTCTTCCTGTACCACTGCTTGAAGAAGGTGTCTTCCAGAAACTGGCAGTAGGACTGGGAGTTGAGCTTGACTCCATCCTCAACCCGAAAAGGCCCCACAAGCTCATCTTTGATGATACCAGCCCAAACCAGTACTCCACCTCCACCTTGCTGGCGTCTGAGTCGGACTGGAGCTCTCTGCCCTTTACCAATCCAGCCACGGGCCCATCCATCTGGCCCATCAAGACTCACTCTCATTTCATCAGTCCATAAAACCTTAGAAAAATCAGTCTTGAGATATTTCTTGGCCCAGTCTTGACGTTTCAGCTTGTGTGTCTTGTTCAGTGATGGTCGTCTTTCAGCCTTTCTTACCTTGGCCATGTCTCTGAGTATTGCACACCTTGTGCTTTTGGGCACTCAAGTGAAGTTGCAGCTCTGAAATATGGCCAAACTGGTGGCAAGTGGCATCTTGGCAGCTGCACGCTTGACTTTTCTCAGTTCATGGGCAGTTATTTTGCGCCTTGGTTTTTCCACACGCTTCTTGCGACCCTGTTAACTATTTTGAATGAAACGCTTGATTGTTCGATGATCACGCTTCAGAAGCTTTGCAATTTTAAGAGTGCTGCATCCCTCTGCAAGATATCTCACTATTTTTTACTTTTCTGAGCCTGTCAAGTCCTTCTTTTGACCCATTTTGCCAAAGGAAAGGAAGTTGCTTAATATTATGCACACCTGATATAGGGTGTTGATGTCATTAGACCACACCCCTTCTCATTACAGAGATGCACATCACCTAATATGCTTAATTGGTAGTAGGCTTTCGAGCCTATACAGCTTGGAGTAAGACAACATGCATAAAGAGGATGATGTGGTCAAAATACTCATTTGCCTAATAATTCTGCACACAGTGTATATATATATATAGATTGTTAGATAAATAAATAGATAGATACATCTAGATAGATACAGATAGATAGATAGATAGATCAACAAATAGACAGGGGACATATAGATAGATAGATAGATAGATAGATAGATAGATAGATAGATAGATAGATAGATCGATTCAAAGATAGGCAGATCAACAAATAGACAGGCAGACAGACAGGGGACATACAGATAGATAGATTGATAGATAGATAGATACTGTAGATAGATATAGATATTAAAAGGCTATTTTTTTATCCTTTAAAACAATGCAGAAAATAATAGTTTTTGCTAAATGCATGACAGCGTGTGGTACTCATTCAGCTTCCTTAAAACCATATTGTCCTAATTAATCCATAGGGTACAGAGCTAGTCCTGCAGTGATAACACAGGGAACGTGATCCTCAGAAGTATATTTATTAAATAAGCTCAAGGAAATGTTTTCACATTGCAGCATTAACCAGATGCACCCTGAAAGCAATTCATTGAATATGAAGAAGGTGCATTTATCTTATAAAAGATCATTGTGTATTTATTTTTCTTTACTAATTTTATTTTATTACTTTCCTTATTAGAGAAAGTGATGCTCCAGTTGCCATGGTGATATGTGAGAGAGTTGCAGACTTTCTGAGAATCTTCCTCTGCACAGCTCTTACAGGTGAGTGTTTGGAATGATTTGAGCTTTTATCACAGTGTGTGGGCTGCAAAGGATGATCTGCTCTCTTTCACCTACAGCTATCACAGGTTGGACAAAGGGTAAGGTTTGGGACAATATTAGGTCTGGGGTTTTAAATCAGACACAAAAAAGAAGATATTAAAGGAGCATGAAACCCAAAATGTTACTTTCATGATTCAGATAGAGCAGGCAATTTTAAACAACTTTTTAATTTACTCCTATTATCAATTTTTCTTTGTTCTCTTTTTTTGAACAGCAGGTAGGTAAGCTCAGGAGTGTGCACAGTTTTACAAGAATGTTATCCCCACAAACCCACTTTAAGGGAAACGTGGTGGTAATAAGGGTGTGCATTGTCTGCCAGTTGTTTTAAGGCTGCAGGTGAGAGGTTGTGCTGTTTGTGATTAGTTTGACACACCTGCAGAGGGCAGATACTGGTCTGATTAATTAAAGTGATGGTAAATTCAGCCAAACTGCTCCACATATTTGTAATGGTCTTATCCTAACTAGCATATCGATATGCTTTTTTATTAATAAATACATCAGCACACTGAATAATTTCACTTTCAATCCTGCTACGTTACCGGTTTTAATTCAGCCTCTCTCTAACATTTTCAAAGCTCCTTCTTTGAGTGGCATCTGTTCTAGCCAATCAGAGCCTCATCATGCTCCCCATGCTAAACTCTATCTGCACGCTCCCGTGCTCAGAACGCTGTAATCTTACTAAAATGAGCATGCGCGATAACAGATGCACTATTTACTGTAAGCAGAGCTGTGGATTCCCTTATTCTGCTGCGCAAGTAGCGTAAGTAGTCGCACATGAGCATTTTAGTAAGATTACAGTGTTCCAAGCACGGGAGCGTGCAGATAGTTTAACATGGGGCGCATGGTGAGGCTCTGATTGGTTAGAACAGATGCCACTCAAAGAAGGAGCTTTGAAAATGTTAGAGGCTGAATTAAAACCGGTAACGTAGGATTAAAAGTGAAATTATTCAGTGTGCTGATGTATTTATTAATAAAAAAGCATATCGATATGCTAGTTAGGATAAGACCATTACAAATACGTGGAGCAGTTTGGCTGAATTTACCATCACTTTAAGTGGCAAGAAAAAGTTTAACTGTTTGATATGTGTGGCTCAAATTGCACATGCGTTAGGTGTTTGTTAAGTCTTCCAGGGACTTACGCTGCTTTTTTACTGAGCGCAAGGGCTGCTGTGCCTACCTATGTGCGACAAGCTGAAAATGGAGTAAAATATTTCCATTCTGCGCACTGCCTTTGTGATACCAACTGCCGACGCCAGTTCTATGTTAGTCTATGGGAGTAAAAAATGTGCACGCGTGGAAAAATCTACTTGCGGAACTTGTTTACTGCGCCGGGTTTATGATCACGCGATTTGAGAAAAAAATGGCGCAGCTGGATTTTGCGCACGTCACCAAGTATGTGACCAAGGTCTCCGTCTGAATCACAAAAGAACATTTTGCTGGAGGTTCATACAAACTTAAAGCACATTCATGTTTAATTCACGTAAAGGTTTTATTTTCGGAAAAGTATGTTTAGTTTATTGAGAATCTCACATGTAATTTGGTTTGCTTCATAGACTTTGCAAAGTGTTTACAAGTCAATGTGTGCCAGTTAAGGGTTAAATTGTATTCTTGGGCATTTGCATCCCATTTCTTCCCTGCTGAGTGACATTTATCTACATGCAAACTAATAAATAAGCATTAAGTACAAGTCAAATGTCCACAAAAATCCAGTATTCATATTTGTGAGCCAATATTTATATAATACTCTCATCAAATGCTTAAAGAGACATAAATAAATGCTAGATAGAATGATGTATTCAAAGCACAGATTAGCCTGAGAATAATACCTAGATCCTTCTTTTAATTATATTACTTTTTTTTTAAATATTGGCGAAATATAGTAAAGTTTTAAGGGCCGATTTACTAAGCAGAGGATGCTGATTATTCTGCATGAGCCTTCTGGTTAGACCGCTGCTCCTTAACTAACTTAACTACAATAATCCTGATCTGATACGATCGGGGTGATTGACACTACCTGCTAACTGTGATTGGCCGTGAATGTGCAGGGGGCGGCATTGCACAAGCATTTCACCAGAAATGCTTGTTCAATGATAAATGCCAACAGCGTATTCTGTCTGTATTTAGCGATGTCGATCGGACATGATTCTCTAAAGCACTCGACATTTGATAAATAGGCCCTCTAGTTTCCATAAACAGAGGGTACCATCATCTTTTAACCCAAATTGCCTTATTTATGTACGTAGGTTGATTAGGGACACATATAAATTGTTTTTTAGGGTGGGAAATCAATGACTGTGTGGAATAAATATTTTAAAGGGACATTCCAGCCAAAATTGAAATCCACATGGAAGCATTTAAATTTTGAATAGAAGCATATTTGGAATAAAAGCTATAGCTATTTCAAGAATGTATTTAAGTATGCACCGTGCACCAGCATTTTATACACAGCACCTACAGGCCCATTTATCAAAGGGCTTGCGGACCTGATCCGACACTGCGGATCAGGTCCGCAAGACCTCGCTAAATGCGGAGAGCAATACGCTCTCCGCATTTAACATTGCACCAGCAGCTCACAAGAGCTGCTGGTGCAACGCTGCCTCCTGCTGACTCGTGGCCAATAGGCCGCCAGCAGGGAGCTGTCAATCAACCCGATCGTATTCGATCGGGTTGATGTCCGGCGATTCCTGTCCGCCTACTCAGAGCAGGCGGACAGGGTTATGGAGCAGCGGTCTTTAGACCGCTGCTTCATAAGTTCTGTTTCTGGTGAGTCTGAAGACTCGCCAGAAACACGGCCCTTCAAGCTCCGTACGGAGCTTGATAAATGGGCCTGTTGCTCAGAGAGCCTAAGGTGCTTGTACCATCTGGTAAGGACTCAATTTGTTAATTGCTGACACTGATGCTCTGAGCAGCTGCAGCATTTAAAATGTTGATGCACTGACAATATCTAGCTATGTTTCACATGTACGTCCATTGGCTGCAGTTTTGCACAAGTGAGCCGACAGCCGAGAGTTAATGTAATGTTAATGTAATATGGTGTATGTTAATCCCTCTGGACTTTTCCGACTGGGGAGATTGACAGCTCCTGCTCACAAGCGAATGGCTGCAGGCGAGCAGTGGGCGAGGTTGCGCACTTCTACGAGCATGCAATGATAAAAGCCAGACACTCTTTAGCCTCTCTCCTTTCTCTCTTCCTTTAGCCTCTCTCTTCCCTCTCTCTTTAGCCTCTCTCCTTTTGCTCTCTATCTTTAGCATCTCTCCTTTCTCTCTTTAGCCTCTCTCCTTTCTCTCTTTAGCCTCTCTCCTTTCTCTCTTTAGCCTCTCTCCTTTCTCTCTTTAGCCTCTCTCCTTTCTCTCTCTCTTTAGCCTCTCTCCTTTTGCTCTCTATCTTTAGCCTCTCTCCTTTCTCTCTTTAGCCTCTCTCCTTTCTCTCTTTAGCCTCTCTCCTTTCTCTCTCTCTTTAGCCTCTCTCCTTACTCTCTCTATCTTTAGCCTCTCTCCTTTCTCTCTTCCTTTAGCCTCTCTCTTCCCTCTCTCTTTAGCCTCTCTCCTTTTGCTCTCTATCTTTAGCATCTCTCATTTCTCTCTTTAGCCCCTCTCCTTTCTCTCTCTCTTTAGCCTCTCTCCTTTCTCTCTCTCTCTTTAGCCTCTCTCCTTACTCTCTCTATCTTTAGCCTCTCTCCTTTCTCTCTTCCTTTAGCCCCTCTCCTTTCTCTATCTCTTTAGCCTCTCTCCTTTCTCTCTCTCTTTAGCCTCTCTCCTTTCTCTCTCTCTCTTTAGCCTCTCTCCTTACCCTCTCTATATTTAGCCTCTCTCCTTTCTCTCTCTCTTTAGCCTCTCTCCTTTCTCTCTCTCTCTTTAGCCTCTCTCCTTACCCTCTCTATATTTAGCCTCTCTCCTTTCTCTCTATATTTAGCCTCTCTCCTTTCTCTCTCTCTTTAGCTTCTCTCCTTACTCTATCTCTCTTTAGCCTCACTCCTTTCTCTCTCCCTTTAGCCTCCCTCCTTTCTCTCTACCTTTAGCGTCTTTCTTTTCTTGATCCCTTTCTATCTCTTTTTGTCTCTTGTTCTTGCTCTCTCTTTCTCTGTCTATCTCTCCTCTCAATTTCTTTCTATCTTTTCTCTCCCTCTTTTTTTCCTTTTGCTCTCCCATTTTTCTTTTACTCTACCTCTCTTGCTCAATCTCTTTCCTTTTCTCCTTTCATCTTCTCTTTTTTTTAATTTTTAATCTTTAATTGAGGTTTTTAGTATTATCAACATAAGAACAATGTTCATTCTCAATAGCAAAAAAAGTGTACAAATATTAAGTAGAACATAATGAGGTATAGACACACAGGAAAGATTGTGGTCAGCAGGTTACAAATATACTGGGATGTACACATAGGAACTTATATAATGAACACATAAATATGAAACCAACATTTTCTGTTTTATTTTCTCCAAGGAATCAAAGAAGATTTCTTTTGAACCTCAAGCACATTATTATTTCAAAGGATGGAGAGTTGAGAGGATATATAGCAATGATATAGGTATATGCTTATTGGGGCCCCATCTTTAGACCCCAGTATCTAAATGTAGTAGCAAGAAACTATTTAGTATTCAGTGGGTGAGCACCCCTTAGAGTATAATAAAGTGCTGCATTGTATATAATAACCACATAAGTTTTAATATATATATGGTATACTGGATTAGAAAAGGGGATGGCTAAACTCCCATATAAACAGGTGTGATGTCAATCTAGAGCAAACTTCTTTTGAACCCCCTTTGATAAAATGGAGATCTTTACTTAATCACAAATTCAGGGAATTTATGCAAAGTGGTGCTGTGTCATTATAAGTTTAGGTACCTAGTTAGAAAATATAATGTGAATTAATGAAAACCTTTAGTGGTCCCTACGAAGGGTCTGATTGTGCCCAACACTTAGCTGAGAAAGGAATATACATGTGAAATGTACGTTTCATCCTTTCAGTATATGTGGTGATTTTCACAGGCAAAATCAGCTATTTAAATGACAAAATAACAGTAAAGGAGCAAATGGTAAACTATTTAACAAGCCAGCAGGTAAAAAATATTAAAGGAATTGTTTAGTCAAAATTAAACTTTCATGATTTGGATAGAGCAGGCAATTTTAAGCAACTTTCTAATTTACTCCAATTATCATTTTTTCTTTGTTCTCTTGGTATCTTTATTTGAAAAAGCAAGAATGTAAGCATAGAAGCCAACCCATTTTTGGTTCATCACCTGGGTAGCGCTTGCTGATTGGTGTCTAAATGTAGCCACCAATCAGCAAGTGCTACCCAGGTGCTGAGCCAAAAATGGGCCGGCTCCTAACCTTATAATCAAATAAAGATAGCAAGAGAACAAAGAAAAATTGATATAGGATTAAATTATAAAGTTACTTAAATTTGCATGCTCTATCTGAATCATGAAAGTTTAATTTTGACTAGACTATCCCTTTAAAGAGAGACAAATGTGAGGGCATGCCCGGGCGGCGTCCATATTAGGACGCAAAAACTAGTAGCTCCGAACATAATACAGATAAGCCGCTGATTATCATACAAATTTTACTCCATCCAAACTTGTGTGGTCACCTTGAGCATAAAGGAGAACTTGATGTGCTAATTGATATCATTATCAAGGAGATAACCTTAATTTGAACTCTGGACTGGGCTATTAGAGATTGGGGCAGCAGCCTACATCCACAACCCCCCCTCTGAACCGGGGGATTTTCTTAAAATGTAATGTAAATCAAGTTATCGCTGTTCTAACTCACTTTTTTAATGACCGCAGATACAACCTGTTTTTTTTTTTGTTTTTCGTTCTTGATCACATTTTCCTTTGCGCCAATTGAAAATCTGGCCGTTAGGTGGCCGTCACACCACGTCACCCCCCTACTTAATGTTATGCTCATGCTCTTCAATTTATTTATTATCTAAATCCATGCGCGCTCCTGTTTCGCGCATGCATACTGGGATTACTTAGAAATTCCCATAATACGTCACCGTATTATTAATACGGGCTACTCCGATACGGACAAGTGCATCACTTTACCCCTTAAACTGTTAATTGGAAGTAAGTATCACTGGCCGAAAATTTTAAATATGTCACCCCCCTACTTAATGTTATGCTCATGCTCTTCAATTTATTTATTATCTAAATCCATGCGCGCTCCTGTTTCGCGCATGCATACTGGGATTACTTAGAAATTCCCATAATACGTCACCGTATTATTAATACGGGCTACTCCGATACGGACAAGTGCATCACTTTACCCCTTAAACTGTTAATTGGAAGTAAGTATCACTGGCCGAAAATTTTAAATATGTTCATTTTTAATCTAATAGTTCATTAACATATTTTATCTCTGACATTATCATTGACTACTATGTGTCAACGGCGATTGGCGCATGCGTAGTTGGAATCAACTTTGTGAACGTGCTTTGGTGAAACCGAAGACGTCACACTCAGGAGTACAAGGAAGTAGCGGAAGGGAGGAGTCGGCCGCAAGACGGTACAGACTTTCAAAAATAAATATTATAAAAACTATAGCTAAAAGATAAAAAATATATTAGCAACTGGATTAAGGTGCTATAAATAAATACTTAGCCAATTTTAATAGCTGTTAAATTTACCTTCACTTTAAGCAACAGGACCAGCTGATTTGAAATAATGGCTTTGACTCTACAAGAAACTGAAGCTGAGATTCTTGTTATATTGGAGGATCACTTTAATAAGCTCCACTTACTGATCGACCAGTGTTTTGGTGCCGATGGGCCTTCTGCTGCTGATTATGGCGAGGACCTGCTGAGCACTACTCCAGGGCGGACAAATATATCCCAACAGAAGGAAAATACCTTCAAGGTGGCAGAGCCTATAATTCCAGCTTCTTGCCCAGTGTTTGGAAATGGTAGCTTTTGAAGGGGCCACGGATCTGCCAGTCTCCCACTCTCCCCACCTGAGCGCAGCTCCACCAAAACTTTGTACAAATGGGTCCACAGACATTAGGGAGATAAACGCAATAACCTACTTGGCTGAAGACATTATAGTGACAGCCTGAATATACTGTGCTTGGCAAAAGGAATATATGTTGTCTCTCGGGTCAATTTGTAACTGTCAGATATAAGAGTTCCTTGAACTATTATAGTTTATTTAGGATAAGTTAGGGAGGTTACAGTTTGATTTACCCAGAGTATATATCAGAAAGGGTTAATCAAACTGAATTATTCTTAACCAGAGATATCTATTAGTGATAAAATAACAATTTAACCCTGAGTATTATTCTGGTAAACACAAACAGGAGGTATTATTATTGGTTAGAATCTTGTTTGCTAAGTAAATGTATTACAACAAGCAGGGTTAATAAGCCAGGTGGTCAATATATCTGTTACGTAATAAGTATCAAGACTGTTGTTTAGAATAATTCCCAGGTTCACAATATAATGTTGTGTTAAAGCTCCAATGTTCAAATAAGTAAGATCGAACGTTACTTACAGTTCTCAGTGAAATGGCAACTTGGCAGAAGCAAATGCTCTTCTTGCAATCAGTGCTTACCACACTACCAGTGAGTCAGTGGATAGTCCAGCGGTAGGTGATGATATCACAGGGCTCCGTGACAGGCAGAATGCTGTGAAGCGAAGCAAAGCTGAGCCACACTGGTGTGGAGAACAAACCAAGAGACTGTGACAGAATCTCCAGAAGGATATGGATCTAGTAAAATGCTGAGACACTTCTTCTTGAAGGCAAAGGAATATAAGTGACAAAGAGAGGCTAGAGGTAGTCTACTTTTGGAAGACTTCGATAATCCATCAAAGGTTGTAGGAAGAAGGAGCCTTTTATAGGCTGCATAGAAAATTTAAAGGAACAGAAATAATTTGTGACACAGTCCCCCCTCAAGGAAACCACACCGGGGTTTCAAGGAAGAGACCTGTCCGGGTGACAACTGTGAAACTGAGCAACAAACCTAGGTGCCGAAAGGTTAACAGCTGGTTCCCAAGAATCCTCATCTTGACTAAATCCGGACCAATGCACACGATATTGCAGCTGTCCTAATCATATTCTAGAATCAAGGATGCTGTGAACCTCATATTCCATTGGAGAGGTGGCACTGGGTGAATCAATAGGAAGGGAAACCAGTAGTCTAGATGAACTGCAAGGCTTAACCAGTGACACATAGAACGTGGGGTGGATCTTAAAAGTTGAGGGCAGTTCAAGTGTGACCGTGGAGGGATTGGCGATGAATTGTATAGGGAACGGACCGATGAAAAGCTTCCCAAGTTTTCTTGACGGAATAGGAAGTTTCAAGTTTCTGGTAGAAAGCAAAACTAATTGCCCGACCTTAAATTTGGGTTGTGGTCTATGAAGTAGATCATAGTATCTTTTGTCACTAGCTTGAGCGTGTTTGATGTCCTGAATGATGGTGAATGCTTGGTTAATGGAGTCAATAGTTTCCATAACTTGAGCGTTAGATATTTCTTACTTTGGTAAGAGATGAAAGTTAGGGTGCTGGCCGTTATTAATGTAGAATGGACTGTATCCTGTGCTTGGGTTAATGGTGTTATTAAATGAGGTGTTATTATATGAGAATTCTGCTAAAGCAAAATATGCAACCCAGGACTCCTGCTGATGACTACAATAACAACGTAGGTATTGTTCCAACCATTGGTTCATGCATTCAGTTTAACAGTTTATTTGTGGATGGTACAAGGTACTCAAGTTGTGGTGTATATTGAGAGCTGAACACATTTGTCTCCAGAACCTATAAGTTAATTGCGTACCCTTGTCACTAACAATTGTTAAGGGTAATCCATGTAGTCGAACAATTTCCTTGATGAATATATCTGAAAGTTTGTTTGGAGGTTGGAAGTCTCTGAAGAGGAACGAAATGAGCCATGTCACGAATACCTCAAGATTTAGCTGCTAAGGGGTTAATTCTGTTTAGCCTGTGAGCTAAAAAAGATTTGTTTTTCAAGAAGAACTGTGTGTTTGTGTTTTCTTTGATGTGCCAGAGCCCCTCATAAATCCTGTGTAGTATACAGGAACAGACCTTTATGGCTCAGGCTGTCAGCAGAGGGCATGATCAAAACAGTGCCTCAGTCACAGAAACTGATAAGGTCAATAAAGGGACATGGGTTTCATGTAGTATAATGTTTAAAACATATTATGAAATTAAATGAAGGGAAGTATGACAACCCTGTCATATCTGGTATCAAATTGATTCTCCCAATGAAACTAAGAAATCGCCGGTCAGTATGTATGAAAATAGATTTACCTAGCAGAAATTATAATGGGTTCTATAATTTCAGGCAAAGACTTAGTTTATTGAAGGTCATAAAAACTAGGGGGGGTTTAGTCCCTTCCCAGGGGTGTGTGGTCAGGCAACTTTATATCTGGAAAATATGTATAAAGTTTGATGTTTCAACATGTAAAATTGTCATACTTACAAGGTAGACTGTGACAACACAGATTAAGGACCCAATTGCTTCATGCCATATCTCTGGTAACAGATTCCAAAGACTAGTAAAGTATTCAATCTGTTTTTCTCCTTTTTTTATTTTAAAAATTGTTTGCTGTGTGTAATTGTATTTGTAACAACGTTTTATTAATAATGCATTGTGCATAATATTTTTGGCATAATAAATAATTCCTTTATTAAGTGTTGGCCTTTGTCTAATAATTGAACCACGTTATTGAAAGAGACTGGAATATTAGAACTGTATAATTTAGGTTATTTTCTGCTAAATTGTATTCAGAGAGTTAATGTGTAAGTCTGGGTTTTTCCTTAGGATTTTCCCTTTAATAAATCATAAGTTGTGGCAGTTTTTGAGCTAGATATTATAGTTAGTTTGGTATGGGTGGCATTGAAGGGGAGTTTGGGGCATTTCTTTTATGTCTAGTACAGATTGGAGAGTGTTGTTAACCCTTGCACCCACTGAACTAAATCACAAGCTTGTCTGGTGTGACTAGATTGTGACATATTAGTGAGAGTAGAAGGGGTCTGATAACCCTTTCTGTGCCAAATAAGTGACTGGAGAAGGGTTGGATAACCCTGGTTGTTACAAGCCATCTTTGAGAACATATCCACAACAACAAGAATAGTAGTAAAATTAGAGGATTGGGGTAGATCTACTATGAAATCTAGTGAGACCTGACTCCAAGGTTTAGTAGAAACCGGCATGGAGTGTAATAATCCAATTGGTCTTTGGTGTGAATATTTGGAGGTGGCGCAGACAAGACACTCACTGATGTACTTCTTGATGTCTTTGCACATAGAAGAACACCAATAGGATCGTGATAAAAGCTCATATGTTTTCCTATTGCCTAAATGACCTGCTAGAGGAGAGTCATGAACTGTATGTAAAATTTGTGGTCTGAGGACAGGTGGAATATATAGAAAATCTTTGTAGTATAGTAACCCGTCCTGGTTTGTATTCAGTATATTAGTTGGTTTCGTTTGATCTGTGTCTTGGGAACTCTTTATGTCGTTAACTGTAGTTGAAATAATTCCGATAATATGTCGACTAGGAATGACTGTGGAGTGAGTAGGAGATTGTTTTGTTTTTTTCCGCGCATTCTGGAGAGAGCGTCTGCCTTACCGTTCTTTGAGCCAGGTCAGTAAGTAATGACGTAATGAAAACGTGAAAAATACAAACTCCATCTTAACTGTCTTGAGGAAAGAGTTCTATTAGTGCGTAGATACTGAAGGTTTTTGTGGTCTGAGTAAATGACTATCGGATGTGTAGTACCCTCTAGTAGATGCCACCAGTGATCAAATGAAGCCTTAATAGCCAGTAGTTCTTTCTCCCCCACTGGGTAATTCATCTTGGCTGTGGTCATAATGCGTCAAACATATGCTAAGGGATGCAATGGCTCTTTGATTTTTTTCCTTTGTGACAAGATTGATCCAATTGCGTAATCGGAAGCATCAACTTTGAGTATAAATTGTAGATTTGTATCTGGAAATTGCAAAATGGGAGCTGATGTGAACTTTCGTGGTCCATTTGAAGGGAGTATGAATCTTTGTTAATTCAGTTAGCGGCTTAGATAGGGCAGCAAAATTATGTATGAATTTTCTATGAAAATTTGAAAAACGTAGAAATTGTTGAATCTGTCTCTTAGATTTTGGTATAGGCCAATTAGTTATTGCTTGAATTTTAGTATCTTCCATTTTGATACCGTTGTGAGTGATGTGATACCCTAGAAATGAAATGTTGCTGGCATCAAAGGTACATTTTTCTAATTTAGCATATAGTTTATGAGTGTGTAGTCTGGATAGAACATGTGTTATATGGTCCTATATATTAGTGGCATAGATCAGTATGTCATCCAAATAGACAACTACATAGACGTCAAGTATATCCCTGAAAATATCATTAATAAAGTCTTGGAATGTAGCAGGAGCGTTACACAACCAGAACTGCGTCACTGTATATTCAAATAAACCATATCTGGTATTAAAAGCAGTAAGCCATTCATCTCCTGCTCTTATTCTGATAAGGTTATAAGCTCCTCTAAAATCCAATTTAGTGAAGATCCTAGCGTCATGTAACCTTTCTATGAGTTCAGGAATTAAGGGTAAGGGATATCTTTACTTACGAGTACACTTATTTAACTCTCTATAATCTATAATTGGGCGCACACTTTGGTCTTTATTTTTTGCAAAGAAGATACCTGCTCCAGCTGGAGAGGAAGAGGGTCTGATAAAACCCTTTTTTAGATTCTATTCCAAATAAGTTTTTAAGAAATCAAGCTCTGGTTTTGATAGTGGGAATATATGTTCTACTGGGATGGTAACTCCTGGCAGTAGATCTAGGACAATCATATGACCTGTGAGAAGGTAGGGTCTCTGCATCCTTTTTATCGTCAAGAATACGTCAAGAAAATCAGTATAGTGTTCAGGTAAAGTAGGAGTTGATAAATGGAGTAAGGTGTTTCTAGGAAAACATGTGGTTGTACAGTAGTCAGAAGTCAGTGATATGAATAGGGTCAACCAGTCAAAGACGGGTTGATGTTGCCTAAGCCAATTAATACCAAGAACTATTGTATACATAGGTGATGGCATAATGTCGAAAGTGAGTACTTCAGTATGCCCTTGTACAGTAGTAACTATTAGAGGTGAGGTGTGCTTTGCGACAGGACCGAAAGATAAGGAAGATCCATCGATAACCTTGAGTGATACTGGGTTATGCTTGGTGTGATAAGGAATTTTATTTTTTAACACATAATTCACATCTATATAATTGCCACAGGCTCCCGTATCGATGATGGCATCACACTTGAGTAAGCATTGCTCCCACTGTATAGATAAAGAGATGGTTATGTAGGGACAGGTGGAAGATCTTAGGTTTAAAACAGGGTTGTATTATGATTCTCTTACCCAATGTCTGTTTTGGTAGGATAGGACACTCCTTTATGATGTGTTCACCAGATGCACAGTACATGCAAAGGTTATACATCCTTCTGTGATTCTTCTCTGCAGTGGATAAAGGACCTCTGAGTAATCCTATATCCATAGGTTGGTCGGCTTTAGGTGGAGATCCAGGTATTACCGGTAGAGATTTCCTTAGAGTTCCCCTCTCTGACTTCCTTTCCCTGATTCTTCGATCTATTACTGTACAAAGCTTATATAGCTCTTCTAAGGTGTTAGGGATACCTACCCTAGAGAGTTCATCTTTAATCTCCTCAGACAGTCCAAGGAACTGATTCTTCAATGATACTTCATTCCATTGCGAGTGTTTTGCTACAATCTTAAATTGTGCGATGAAATCTTCAACTGGTTGTTTATTCTGTTTTAGACTATGTAGTGTGGCTTCTGCTGTAGTCTGTTTGAAGGGATCATCATAAAGAGCGGTCATTGCAGCCATGAAAGAATCCAATGAGTTAATAATGGGATAGTTAGACTCGTAAAAAGAGTCTGCCCAGGCTCTAGGTTCTGCTCTCAAAAAAGAAATGATAAGTTAGTGCCTTAACTCTGTCAGTGTTATATGTCTTGGGTTTTAGTTCAAAAAGCAAAAAACAGGCATTTCTGAACTCCCTGAAAGCACTTCTATTGCCAGAAAACTTCTCTGGTGGAGAAACTATTGGTTCTGTGAGGGGCTGTAAAGGATTTATTTTAACAGATAATACTTCACTCAGACAGGTTTTTTACGGCTTGGTTTTCTGTCTGAAGTTCTCGGAAAGCCTGGGTAATTTCATCCATTCTCTGAGTGAGGTGTACAACCTGATTGTTCACATCTGTGGAATTCATATTTAATAGCACTCCACTGTATATGTCTTTTTAGGGCTGGATTATTATGTCAGATATAAGAGTTCCTTGAACTATTATAGTTTATGTAGGATAAGTTATGGATGTTACAGTTTGATTTACCCAGAGTATATATCAGAATGAGTTAATCAAACTGAGTTATTCTCCAGAGATATCTATCAGTGATAAAATAACAATTTAACCCTGAGTATTATTCTGGTAATTAAACGCAAACAGGAGGTATTATTATTGGTTAGAATTTTGTTTGCTAAGTAAATGTATTACAACAAGCATGGTTGATAAGCCAGGTGATCAATATATCTGTTGCGTAATAAGTATCAAGACTGTTGTTCGAAATAATTCCCAGGTTCACAATATAATGTTGTGTTAAAGGGACATAATACTCATATGCTAAATCACTTGAAACTGCTGCAGTATAACTGTAAAAAGCTGACAGGAAAATATCACCTGAGCATCTCTATGTAAAAAAGGAAGATATTTTACCTCCCAATTTCCTCAGCTCAGCAGAGTATGTGCTGTGTAGAAAGTTATAGTTAACTGCTACTCAGCTGCAGGTAAAAAAATAAATAAAAAAATTAAGAAATGAACAGCAGCCAATTGGCATCAACAGTGCTGAGGTCATGAACTCTTTTACTGTGATCTCATGAGATTTGACTTAACTCTCATGATATTTCATTGTAAACTTCCTTACACTGAATAGGGAAATAAGATGAGTGTGCACGAAAGCTCGCTCCTTCCGCTTTCCCGGGACAGACATACTGATTTGTTGCTTAGAAGTCATTTACAATAGGATGTGGCTATTGAGAAACTTCTGAGGTAAAATATCTTTCTTTTTTACATAGAGATGTTCAAGTAATATTTTCTAGTC
Organism: Bombina bombina; assembly: GCF_027579735.1. Taxonomy (NCBI): domain Eukaryota; kingdom Metazoa; phylum Chordata; class Amphibia; order Anura; family Bombinatoridae; genus Bombina; species Bombina bombina. Next base: position 69,132,162 of record NC_069505.1, read on the forward strand.
AGCTTTTACAGCTATACTGCATCACTTTCAAGTGTTTAAACATTTTGGGTATTATGGCCCTTTAAAACTCCAATGTTCAAATATGTAAGAAGATCGAACGTTACTTACAGTTCTCAGTGAAATGGCAACTTGGCAGAAGCAAATGCTCCGCTTGCAATCAGTGCTTACCACGCTAGCAGTGAGTCAGTGGATAGTTCGGCGGTAGCTGATGATGTCACGGGGCTCCGTGACAGGCAGAATGCTGTGAAGCGAAGCAAAGCTGAGCCACACTGGTGTGGAGAACAAACCCAGAGACTGTGACAGAATCTCCAGAAGGATATGGATCTAGTAAAATGCTGAGACACTTCTTCTTGAAGGCAAAGGAATATAAGTGACAAACAGAGGCTAGAGGTAGTCTACTTTTGGAAGACTTCAATAATCCAGCAAAGGTTGTAGGAAGGAGGAGCCTTTTATAGGCTGCATAGAAAATTTAAAGGAACAGGAATAATGTGTGACAGTAACTTTCTGGCAAGCACTGGAGATGCACTTTATTATAACATTCAAGTTTTTTTTTTATTAATTTGTATTTTATCAGATACCAATAGAGAAACCAAGTTAACAGCAGATAGAAATCATTTAATTTATAATACAGATAAAATAGGAAAATTACCACTTAAAGGGACACTAAACCCATTTTTTTTTTTCTTTCAAGATTCAGACAGAGCAGGCAATTTTAAGCAACTTTCTAATTTACTCCTGTTATAAATTTTTCTTCATTCTCTTGCTATCTTTATTTGAAAAAGCAGGAATCTAAGCTAAGGAGCCAGCCCATTTTTGGTTTAGCTCCCTGGATTTAGCCACCAATCAGCAAGCGTAACCCTGGTGCTGAACCAAAAATGGGCCGACTTCTAAGCTTTACATTCCTGCTTTTTTTTTTTTTTCTGCTATAGTTTAGTTTATTTAATTGTATTTAATTTTAGGTAATTGTAGTTAATTTTTTTAATTAATTTAATGATAGTGTAGTGTTAGGTGTATTTGTAACTTAGGTTAGGATTTATTTTACAGGTAATGTTGTAGTTATTTTAACTAGGTAGCTATTAAATAGTTAATAACTATTTAATAGCTATTGTACCTAGTTAAAATAAATAAAAAGTTCCCTGTAAAATAAAAATAAATCCTAAAATAGCTACAATATAATTATTAGTTATTTTGTAGCTATTTTAGGGTTTATTTTACAGGTAAGTATTTAGTTTTAAATAGGAATAATTTAGTTAATAATTGTAATATGTATTTAGATTTATTTAGATAATATTTAAGTTAGGAGGGTGTTAGTGTTAGACTTAGGTTTAGAGGTTAATAAGTTTAATTTAGTTGCGGCCGGGTCCGGGGGCAGTGGTTTAGGGGTTAAACAAATTATTTCGTTGCGGCGGGGTCCGGGATCCGCAGGATAGGGATTAATAACTTTATGTAGGTGGCGGCGGTATAGGGGGCGGCAGATTAGGGGTTAATAGGTATAATGTAGGTGGCGGTGGGGTCCAGGAGCGGCGGTTTAGGGGTTAATATATTTATTATAGTTGCGGCGGGGTCCGGGAGCGGCGGTTTAGGGGTTAATATATTTATTATAGTTGCGGCGGGGTCCAGGAGCGGCGGTTTAGGGGGTAATATATTTATTATGGTTGCGGCGGGGACCAGGAGCGGCGGTTTAGGGGTTAATAACTTTATTTAGGTGCGGGGGGCTCCGGGAGCGGCAGTTTATGGGGTATAACCGTATAGTATAGTGTGGGTGCTTAGTGACAGGCTAGCAAGAAAGCTGCGAAGAAGCCGATGTGCAGCAAGATCGATGACTGTCAGTTAACAACAGTCCGCTGCTTATCGCACCGTACTTGGTGTGCGGCTTCTTAACAGCTTTCTTGATAACTTTGGCAAACGTATTCAGGTCCGCGACGGCGATGGTAGGCGAGCGTATTGGGCCAGTGAATGCAGATAAGTAGAGGGCTTGATACATAGAGGCCTATCCCTTTAAGCTTTATGTATTGCTTCTTGTTCCACAAATAAATACCAATTTTTATTTTACAAACAGATAAGTCTCTGCCAATATTTATTATTTAGACACAGGGGCCTAGTTATCAAGCCGTCAACCTCAAATACACTGGAATTCCGCAGCGTATTTGTGGCGATGCTGATTCGCCTTAGTTATCAAAGGCTACAGACCGGCAAAAGTAGAATTTTGTGACGTAAACTTCGATTCGCCGGACTCAGTCCGACACAGATCGATTCTTACGTCACTCCAGATGTTCCGCACACAAGTTCGGCACAATCTGACTACTTTTGCTAGTTATAAAAAAACTAGCAGGTACGCTCGGCACTTTTCCGGCCCAGCGTACCTGGTTTTCAAACCGCCACCCTGGAGGCGGCGGATCCCATAGGAATCAATGGGAGGCTGACCATAGCGAAAGTACAAGTTCGCTGCTGCCAGATATCCCATTGATTCCTATAGGAACTGTCTACACCTAACACCCTAACATGTACCGCGAGTCTAAACACCACTAATCTGTCCCCCCTACACCGCCGCAACTAAATAAAGTTATTACCCCCTAAACCGCCACCCCCGGAGCCCACCGCAAGCTACTCTATACATATTAACCCCTAAACCGCCGCTCCCTGACCCCGCCACAACTATAATAAATGTATTAACCCCTAAACCGCCGCTCCTGGAGCCCACCGCAAGCTACTCTATACATATTAACCCCTAAACCGCCACTCCCGGAGCCCACCGCAACCAATATTAAATTTATTAACCCCTAATCTGCCCCCCTACACCGTTGCCACCTATAATACATTTATTAACCCCTATCCTGCCCCCACTACACCGCTGCCACTGTAATAAAATTATTAACCCCTAAACCTAAGTCTGACACTAACCCTAACACCCCCCTAACTTAAATATTAATTAAATAAATCTAAATAATATTTCTATTATGAACTAAATTAATCCTATTTAAAACTAAATACTTACCTTTAAAATAAACCCTAATATAGCTACAATATAAATAATAATTATATTGTAGCTATTTTAGGATTTATTTTAATTTTACAGGCAAATTTCAATTTATTATTTTCCCAGCTTTATTGCTAGCCTGTCACTAAGCACTCACACTAACTACACTGCTCTACCCCCTATACCGGCGCCCCCGGAGCCCCCCGCAACTAAATAAAGTTATTAACCCCTAAACCGCCGCTCCTAGACCCTTCCGCAACTCTGATAAATGTATTAACCCCAAACCGCCGCTCCTAGACCCTGCCGCAACTCTGATAAATGTATTAACCCCTAAACCGCCGCTCCCGGACACCGCTGCCACCTACATTATACCTATTAACCCCTATCCTGCCCCCCCTACACCGTCGCCACCTATAATAAATTTATTAACCCCTATCCTGCCCCCCACTACACCGCCGCCACTGTAATAAATTTATTAACCCCTAAACCTAAGTCTAACACTAACCCTAACTTAAATATTAATTAAATAAATCTAAATAATATTTATATTATGAACTAAATTAATCCTATTTAAAACTAAATACTTAACTTTAAAATAAACCCTAATATAGCTACAATATAAATAATAATTATATTGTAGCTATCTTAGGATTTATTTTTATTTTACAGGCAAATTTCAATTTATTTTAACTAGGTACAATAGCTATTAAATAGTTATTAACTATTTAATAGCTACCTAGCTAAAATAAAGAGAAATTTACCTGTAAAATAAAAACTAACCTAAGTTACAATTACACCTAACACTACACTATACTTTAATAAATTATTCCTATTTAAAACTAAATACTTACCTTTAAAATAAACCCTAATATAGCTACAATATAAATAATAATTATATTGTAGCTATCTTAGGATTTATTTTTATTTTACAGGTAACTTTGTATTTATTTTAGCTAGCTAGAATAGTTATTAAATAGTTATTAACTATTTAATAACTACCTAGCTAAAAAAAATACAAAATTACCTGTAAAATAAATCCTAACCTAAGTTACAATTAAACCTAACACTACACTATAATTAAATAAATTAAATAAATTACCTACAAATAACTACAATTAAATACAATTACATAAACTAACTAAAGTACAAAAAATAAAAAAGCTAAGTTACAAAAAATAAAAAAAATAGGTTACAAACATTTTAAAAATATTACAACAATTTTAAGCTACTTACACCTAATCTAAGCCCCCTAATAAAATAACAAACCCCCCCAAAATAAATAAAAATGCCCTACCCTATTCTAAATTAAAAATGTTCAAAGCTCTTTTACCTTACCAGCCCTTAAAAGGGCCATTTGTGGGGCATGCCCCAAAGAATTCAGCTCTTTTGCCTGTAAAAGAAAAATACAACCCCCCCAACATTAAAACCCACCACCCACATACCCCTAATCTAACCCAAACCCCCCTTAAAATAACCTAACACTAATCCCCTGAAGATCATCCTACCTTTAGTCGTCTTCACTCAGCCGAGCCACCGATGGAACTGAAGAGGAGACCCGGACCGGCAGAAGTGATCCTCCAAGCGGCGCTGAAGAAATCTTCCATCCGATGAAGTGATCCTCCAAGCGGCGCTGAAAAAGTCTTCCATCCGGGCGATGTCATCTTCCAAGAGGCGCTGAAGAAGTCTTCTATCCGGGCGATGTCATCTTCCAAGCCAGGTCTTGAATCTTCATCCCGCCGACGCGGAACATCCTTCTTTACCGACGGATGAATGAAGGCTCCTTTAAGGGACGTCATCCAAGATGGCGTCCCTTCAATTCCGATTGGCTGATAGGATTCTATCAGCCAATCGGAATTAAGGTAGGAAAAATCTGATTGGCTGATTGAATCAGCCAATCAGATTCAAGTTCAATCCGATTGGCTGATCCAATCAGCCAATCAGATTGAGCTTGCATTCTATTGGCTGTTTCGATCAGCCAATAGAATGCAAGCTCAATCTGATTGGCTGATTGGATCAGCCAATCGGATTGAACTTGAATCTGATTGGCTGATTCAATCAGCCAATCAGATTTTTCCTACCTTAATTCCGATTGGCTGATAGAATCCTATCAGCCAATCGGAATTGAAGGGACGCCATCTTGGATGACGTCCCTTAAAGGAGCCTTCATTCGTCGGTAGGTCGTCGGTAAAGAAGGATGTTCCGCGTCGGCGGGATGAAGATTCAAGACCCGGCTTGGAAGATGACATCGCCCAGATAGAAGACTTCTTCAGCGCCTCTTGGAAGATGACATCGCCCGGATGGAAGACTTTTTCAGCGCCGCTTGGAGGATCACTTCATCGGATGGAAGATTTCTTTAGCGCCACTTGGAGGATCACTTCTGCCGGTCTGGGTCTCCTCTTCAGTTCCATCGGTGGCTCGGCTGAGTGAAGACGACTAAAGGTAGGATGATCTTCAGGGGATTAGTGTTAGGTTATTTTAAGGGGGGTTTGGGTTAGATTAGGGGTATGTGGGTGGTGGGTTTTAATGTTGGGGGGGTTGTATTTTTCTTTAACAGGCAAAAGAGCTGAATTCTTGGGGGCGGAGCCAACCGCCGAAGGGATCAGTCGCACACTAAAACAGCTCCCGACCTTAACAGTGATTTTGGGGGTTCTCTTGATCTGGCACCCTATGGAGAGTGAGAGACTTACTCTAAAACCCTGCCTATGAGACTGCTGTAAGGACTGGAGAAAGATCTGGGACCATTCTTTTAGCCAATGCCGGAGCAGCCTGATGCGGCCTAGCTGAGGGGTGGCATGATTATGGAGGTTCCTGTCATAGCTATCCTAGCCCTTTTTGAGAAATATCATCATGATTTGATGAGTAGGATGGACCGACTTATTTTGGCTTTTGGATATCGGGAGGTGGAGGAGGACAGTGTTGAGCCCTGCAAACATATGGCGGTGACATCTAACACACACGTGGGTGTTATTCAGGAGGCCCCTGCTCACCATCTACTGTCGGAATCACCCTGCTCTTTAGAAACAGCTCTAGCGCACGTAAGCGGTAGACACTTGTTACATACCCCGGACCTGGGAGACGCGGCTGGAACGCGAGAACTCAGTGCGACCAATACATGCCCGCGAGAGGAAGCAGGAAGGAGAAGAGCCGCACCGGAGGTCCCTGAAGTGACCGCTGAGAGGCCTGCGGTTTTGTCTGCATGGATGAATACGACTCTTGAGGCAAGCTATCCTGCTGAATGGGCTTCTTTCTGTCATTGCCTAGATTGGCAGCGCAGCCGCTCAGTTGTACACCAGTTTGAGCTGTCCTTATGGTCTCATGCCCTCCGGGGTCTCCGGACTGGCATTGGATAAGTGAGTGGATGTGTCTTTGGGGATATGCTCGTGTCTGCGGGGTCTGTTGCGGATGAGACATTCTCTATGCTCCCAATACATCTTATTTTTATTATTTCCTATGATGTTAGATGCGGCTCGTGATGAAGGCCCTGGGGCCTGATATAAAAACCTGCACACTGAACTTGCTCACTTGCTCAGGGCATGCTTATAAGATATCTATAGGAAGCCACTAACTTTGAGATGGACATAATGCTGGCCTAGATGCCACCTAATCTTTTCTGGCTGCAACGTTTGTCCTCTGCTGCACTACCTAAGACTCTAGTATATATGTGGGATGCTATGCAACTATCGGCACTAGCTATTAAATTCCTTTTTTCTCCTTTCTCTATCTTCTGCTCTGTATATTGCGGTAGTGTGTGAAGGCCTGATAGCCTGATGTATATATTTGCAAATTATACCTGAGTTATCAATGATAGATTATGCCCTAGGTTCATATCCCATATACCTGTACGAATTGGAGTCTCTCAGTGCCATAGAAAGATTAATTCCTCCTAATACTAACGTATAAGAGAAGGGTGGCCCCCTCCTATATTATATTTAAAATCACACCAGTTATTTGCCTAGGAGCGTTGACCTTCTTAATAGGTTTTGGTCTGTTATCATATCTGCTCTCAAGCTGTGCTGAAGTCTGCCATAAGGCCTGTAAGCTGATAGTCCTATATTTGCTACCTCCTTTTTATAGATTAGGGAGCCCCTAAGCTGTTTAATTTTATGTTAAGGCTCCAGAGTGTTATAGCACCCTGTTGGCAACACACAGTTGTCTATATTTGTGAGTGTCAATCTGGAGACCTATGCTAGATGTTATACACCTGTGTGGAATGGGTTCTTATATATACCATACTTCTTGCCACTTCTTACATGATGACTAGGGCCCATACAAGTATAAAGGTTAAGTAACAATGTTTCATGGATAGACAAGATGGTAGCCTATATATTGTATTATTATTAGTTATGGAATTTAGAACCTCAATAGCTGACTGATATGATGATACTGGGGAGGCATCTGATGTTATCCCTAGCCCAAATCAACATTTTCACATTGCCATGTATGATTAACCTAGAGCTCTTGTTTGAAATGTATACTCTATTCTAGGCTGTCCACATGCTTACTTGTCTTTGTTTAGATAACCACGTTGTTAAGTTGCTCAACCAATATTCTCAAGTTCTATGTTAGAAGTGTAAGTTAACAATAGTAAGATCTGTTATTTTTGGCCTTCCCTCCGCCCCCCCCCCCTCCATTACTTCTGTGCGGTTAGGGATGCTTCCCTTTCTCTCTGCACACCCTTTTGGCAGAGTTTAGTAGTCTCTGCCCAACCCGTAGAGCCATGACCTAGTTTTTTCCTTGCACCAATGTAGAATGGCTCACGGGGGTTTAATACAGGAACATTGATTCTGCAGTGATATCTTGTTTCCCTGAAGTTTATTCAAGATAATAGTCTTAAGATTGCCTATGTTTTAATAAAAGCTCAGTGCTAATGGTTATTGGATTACACTAACAACTGAGGGATACTATGCTCCATATTTTCCCAATTGACGACTTATACAGAAGTTACCTGGATGCCTTTATTATGTTCACTATATTGATATTGTATATGCACTTCATAAATGTATTTATCCCACATAAGCTGAAATTGCAATTTTTACTATTATCTGCGTTGTCATGTCCTCAATTGCTTTGTTTAACTTTTGGTCCCACGATTGGACCTGCCTGTCTGAGGAATTCGCAAACCTATAAGATTTAAAAAATGAGGTGCCTAATGTGTCATGTCATGCCAGTTTAATATATGTTGTAAAATGTATTCTGTTGATGAGACTGTTGCCAATATGCTATTTCAACCTCAATAAAAACTATTTACAAAAAAAAAAAAAAAAAAAAAAAAAAAAGAGCTGAATTCTTTGGGGCATGCCCCACAAATGGCCCTTTTAAGGGCTGGTAAGGTAAAAGAGCTTTGAACTTTTTTAATTTAGAATAGGGTAGGGCATTTTTTTATTTTGGGGGGGTTTGTTATTTTATTAGGGGGCTTAGATTAGGTGTAAGTAGCTTAAAATTGTTGTAATATTTTTAAAATGTTTGTAACCTATTTTTTTTATTTTTTGTAACTTAGCTTTTTTTATTTTTTGTACTTTAGTTAGTTTATGTAATTGTATTTAATTGTAGTTATTTGTAGGTAATTTATTTAATTTATTTAATGATAGTGTAGTGTTAGGCTTAATTGTAACTTAGGTTAGGATTTATTTTACAGGTAATTTTGAATTAATTTTAGCTAGGTAGTTATTAAATAGTTAATAACTATTTAATAACTATTCTAACTAGCTAAAATAAATACAAAGTTACCTGTAAAATAAAAATAAATCCTAAGATAGCTACAATATAATTATTATTTATATTGTAGCTATATTAGGGTTTATTTTAAAGGTAAGTATTTAGTTTTAAATAGGAATAATTTATTAAAGTATAGTGTAGTGTTAGGTGTAATTGTAACTTAGGTTAGTTTTTATTTTACAGGTAAATTTCTCTTTATTTTAGCTAGGTAGCTATTAAATAGTTAATAACTATTTAATAGCTATTGTACCTAGTTAAAATAAATTGAAATTTGCCTGTAAAATAAAAATAAATCCTAAGATAGCTACAATATAATTATTATTTATATTGTAGCTATATTAGGGTTTATTTTAAAGTTAAGTATTTAGTTTTAAATAGGATTAATTTAGTTCATAATATAAATATTATTTAGATTTATTTAATTAATATTTAAGTTAGGGTTAGTGTTAGACTTAGGTTTAGGGGTTAATAAATTTATTACAGTGGCGGCGGTGTAGTGGGGGGCAGGATAGGGGTTAATAAATTTATTATAGGTGGCGACGGTGTAGGGGGGGCAGGATAGGGGTTAATAGGTATAATGTAGGTGGCAGCGGTGTCCGGGAGCGGCGGTTTAGGGGTTAATACATTTATCAGAGTTGCGGCAGGGTCTAGGAGCGGCGGTTTGGGGTTAATACATTTATCAGAGTTGCGGAAGGGTCTAGGAGCGGCGGTTTAGGGGTTAATAACTTTATTTAGTTGCGGGGGGCTCCGGGGGCGCCGGTATAGGGGGTAGAGCAGTGTAGTTAGTGTGAGTGCTTAGTGACAGGCTAGCAATAAAGCTGGGAAAAAGCCGAAGAGCAGCGAGATCGGATGAGTGATAACTCTCACAGTCCGCTGCTCATCGCCCCGCGGCTTTTTGACAGCTTTATTTGATAACTTAGGCAAAATTTTTCAGGTTCGCGGCGGCGATGTGAGGCGAGCTTAGGCGGGCGTATTGGGCCGGCGAAGGCAGGAAAGTTGACACGTTGATAACTACCCCCCGTAGGCTCTACCTAGGTTTGTCAAGCCTGCTACCTAACCAAACTATAATGGCATGGTGCTATTCAAAAGTTTCACTGCTAGAAAGATTATATACTGTGGTTTAGGTTTATCCATATTACTCCCCTGAGTATTTATATATAAATTGTCCAGGTGTGATTACTATCTTGTTATTGTGTTGTTGTTTCAATGTATACTCTTGCTTGTTGTCACTCATTGTAAAATGATTATTAGTAAAAGGCCTAAATGTGACCTTTTCTTTATAATAGCCCGATGTATATTCTGACTATTTTGACTCAGAAATCCAAAAGTGCCCTTTATAATTGTAGTAAGAGGAGGGCAAAAATGGGACTGCTTATATATCCCATGTTTGGGCTTTAAAAAAATTGCCCTAAAAATACAAACAAACATAAAAATAAAGTATTACAATGAACATACACTATTAACCCCTAATCCACCATACCCCATCACAATTAACCCCCTACACTATTAACCGCTAATCTGCTACTACCCCATTGCAATTAGCCCTTACACTATTAACCCCTAATCTACCATAACCCCCATTGCAAAAACCCTACAAGTGTAACCCTAATTTACAGCAACCACTACTATAATAACCCTTAAACCACCACAACCCCATTGCAATAAACCCTCATCACAAGAGACTCCCTATTTGAATAACCTCCTAAAAAGCCCTATCCTAAAACTAAAGTAACCCCACAAATTAGAAAACTTATCCTAAAAAAATACCTATCCTAAAAACTTTCCTAACCCACCCTTTCAAAAAGAAAAATAAGGTTAACCCCAAGTTTGTACTCACCATTTGGAATCCAACTCCTTCTGGATGAAGGGGAGCAAGGACCACTGCTGCCATGGTCCCCTGTCGACCCGCCGTTGCCCCACAAAAAAGCTGGATTCAAGAAAGTGACTTAAAACTTTTGGTTAGTCTTATTTTTGTGTGTGTGTGTGTGTGGGGGGGGGTGTTAGGTTAGGGTTTTTTTAGGATAGGTTTTCTTTATAGGAGTTCTTTTTTAGGAAAGGTTTTCTTTTTTTTAGGAAAGTTTTTTTTTTTTAGGCTTAAACCTGTTTGCCTCTCATCGCTAGAGAGCAGCAATTATCTGCCGGCATTTAATATTGCACTAATGTCTACTTGTGCTACATCACCCCATGCTTGCGCATGGATGTCAATGACTCTGATTGGACAAATCTGGGGGGATTGCAAACCGCCAGCTCAGATCTGGCGCAAAGGTTAAGACGTTGGGGTCTGATGACTTCTGCTTCTAAATTATCGCTGCAAGCCCGCACATGCGCACCTGCACCGAAGGCGCTCCACAGCTGCATCCACTTCTTGTTAAATGGGACCTTTTACTAAATAATGCTCAGTAAGATAAGCTGATGATTTCTCAACATACAGGCAAGTTTGTGACATTCGGACCCCTAGCGTCAAATAGAACAAGCTATAGGTTTTGAGAATTACTTTGCTTACAGAAAATGTCATTTCAGTGTTAATGATCTGCAGTGTATATTTTGGATTCACCAATAAGTCGCTGAACTACTTGAACAAGTCTGGAGTTTCTGAGCATAGAATCTAAATGTTGGTTTATTTTTGTCTGCTTTGGTTTCCATAGTTTAAATGAGTCACTCATGTTTGGAGTGTTTTTGTATTTTACAGCAATATGTAGATATAAAACATCTCTCTTCAACTTGTTTCCATTTTCTACAAAAGAATCTGGCAATGTTCTCAGAGTTAATTATATTTTCGTCATCTAAATAACATGCTATTGTGGCGATACCTTTTGCTCTATTCACATCAGAAAGCAATATATCAGGTCTCCTTTACAGACAATGCAAAGTGGAGATTGCTTTTAGCATTAGGTGCAAATATAAAAAAAGCAGACGTCCACCCATTAATAGTGAAAGAGACAGCATGAGTCCGTTAGCAGTGCCCTGCAGATAGCACAGCAATGTGTGTCTGTTTTTCAAGGTGACATCACATTATTATGAAAAGTTCCTGAAACTAACTCACCAATCAAAAACTCTGTCCTGAATTCTAAATTTCAGAAAACTTACCAATATGTTTTAAAGCAGCTTAGCTTTTATATATATATATATATATATTTTATTTGATTTCAAAGCAATTCCAATGAATCAGTAAACAAATTAGATATAGTTGTTTAATTTTAATATTTATCTATTACTCTTATTTTTGTGTTTCAGAGATGGTAAATATATACTGCACATTTACCCACACACACATATATAAATATACACACACACACACACACACATATATATTATTAGAGAGAGAGGGGCAGTTAGAGGGGAAGAGATAGAGGGGGTGAGAGGGGCAGTTAGAGGGGAAGAGATAGAGGGGGTTTGAGGGGCAGTTAGAGGGGGTGAGAGGGGCAGTTAGAGGGGAAGAGATAGAGGGTGTGAGAGGGGCAATTAGAGGGGAAGATATAGAGGGGGTGAGAGGGGAAATATAGCGGGGGTGAGAGTGGCAGTTAAAGGGGAAGAGATAGAGGGGGTGAGAGGGGCAGTTAGAGGGGAAGAGATAGAGGGTGAATGAGGGGCAGTTAGAGGGGAAGAGATAGAGGGAGAGAGAGAGAGGGGGGCAGTTAGAGGGGAAGAGATAGAGGGGGTGAGAGGGGCAGTAAGAGGGGGTGAGAGGGGCAGTTAGAGGGGAAGAGGTAGAGGGTGTATGAGGGGCAGTTAGAGAGGAAGAGATAGAGGGGTGAGAGGGGCAGATAGAGGGGAAGAGATAGAGGGTGTATGAGAAGCAGTTAGAGGGGAAGAGATAGAGGGTATATGAGGGGCAGTTAGAGGGGAAGAGATAGAGTGGGTGAGAGGGGCAGTTAGAGGGGAAGAGATAGAGGGGGTGAGAGGGGCAGTTAGAGGGGAAGAGATAGAGGGGGTGAGAGGGGCAGTTAGAGGGGAATAGATAGAGGGGGTGGGAGAGGCAGTTAGAGGGGAAGAGATAGAGGGGGTGGGAGGGGCAGTTGGAGGGGAAGAGATAGAGGGGGTGAGAGGGGCAGTTAGAAGGGAAGAGAGAGAGGGGGTGAGAGGGGCAGTTTGAGGGGAAGAGATAGAGGGGGGAGAGGGGCAGTTAGAGGGGAAGAGATAGAAGGGTGAGAGGGGCAGTTAGAGGGGAAGAGATAGAGGGTGTATGAGGGGCAGTTAGAGGGGAAGAGATAGAGGGTGTATAAGGGGCAGTTAGAGGGGAAGAGATAGAGGGGGTGAGAGGGGCAGATAGAGGGGAAGAGATAGAGGGGGTGAGAGGGGCAGATAGAGGGGAAGAGATAGAGGGGGTGAGATAGTTAGTTAAAGAGGAAGAAATAGCAACAGGAAACTGAAAGGGGAAAATACAGCAGGAGGGTAGAAAAAGAGGGTGAGATGGTGAGACTATTACAACCAAAAAATACAATCAGTGTACACCGTGCATGTATATTAAATGTATCCAAATAGATTGCTCAGTCTCTCATAATCTTTTTTGTCAAATGTTACAAAGTTATCTCCAAAAACCATGGAAAAAAGAGATACAATATGTATTTATTTAAAATGATGGAATGGTACTCACACTCTCTAGAGCTGTAAACCTATTTGTATATATGGTGTTGGTTACAGATGTCACAAGCCTCTGCAGTGATCCATTACAGCAGCCCAGGTACGTATAAAAAAATTGTTATTAAAACAATAAAATCAAGCAGACAGTTTGCCAATCACCTACAAGGTGTGGGTAGTGTAAAAAAAATCCTCCAAACCTGTTGAAGAAAACCTGGTATTTTCTCCTGGGTTTCCAAGTAAATCCCAGCAAGAGTTCTAACACAGCACAAAAACCCTCCTCCTATTCATGGAGGTTGCCCCTTATCATGTCCGACGTACGTTTCTCCAAATCCATTTGGCTTTTTCAAAGATGATCATGGGGTGTGCCCTAGGACTGGAAAACAATGCATATTTTTATAACAAATTAATAGATTTTTAGATGCTTTTAAAACATTTTTTGTCTGAATATCTGTTGCAACACAGGAAACAATGTCTAATGCATAAATAAAAAAAATACTTAAATGTTCCTTTAAATACGATTCCTATTCCACTGAAATCTTTGCTATTTTAATGAACCTGCAGCAGGATGACTAATTCTGGGATCAGTACACATATTCATTCTGCTCACATACTCTTGGATACACCTAAGCTACCTACATGCAGAGATATTATTTCTCAGCTGGTTTACATTTATTTTACAGCTGTATATAAAATGTGTACTGCAAACTCATAGCTTTGTTTTGTGATACAGGATTTTCCATACAGTTCCAGCTTCATTTTTATAAATAACACTATGATAAATACATGAAATATTTCCAGCATTTTGTTCCCTTGGTTCCCACATTGATGATTGTAGTTTAAGGAAGAAAAAAAAAGAGGAGGCTACAAAATATGGAGTGTGGCAGATATATGAGGACACTGAGCGACATTATAATCAGTTTACTGCTAAACAGATATATCCACTCACAATACAGGGGCTTTTGAAAATGCCTTGAAAATTGCATGTCAACATGACAAATCTGTCCATTTGCAAACAAGCTTATTGTTCTGGGCATGACATTGGTAATGAAATGGGAAATCCTTATCACCCAAAGTCTCATCTACAGGACTTAAACAACACCTGCTTTTCATTTGCATATTATATGGGCCCCACTGCTGTTTGTGATATAGCTTTTTCCCCAACTGGCTTTGATATAGGAATAGAAAAATACATTATTCTGACACTGGAAATTAGTTTACTTTATCTTTGAATTTTGCATAGATTCTTAACTAAATTGAAAACCTTTGGCACATCAATAAACCTTAATTGCATAACAGCTCTGCCCAATCATGAACTCTGTGTGCAAGAGGGTTGTGCTTATTTTTAAAGCTCAGAGTGTTGTGTGTTCAATCCGCTCTTGCATTAAGCAATTACTGTTTTTAACTCTCTGCACTGCTGCTCAATTGCCTATAATTGAACAGGAGTTATCTTTTTTATCTTGTGCAATTACCTTGCTTGGATTGCATCTACGGAGCAGACAGATTACTGCATGTCAAACTGGGCACCGTAACAAACACAGGATTTTTTAATCTGCCATAGATGCGATGAGCAGAAGGTAATGAAAATAGTTAATTAAAAAATAACCATGTTATGTTTTAATCAGTCTGATAGTGGTGAAATCTAATAATTTGTTCTATAAAACATAAGCAAATGGATCGTATGAATTAATATTAATATTCCCACTTGGGAGAAAGATTCTTCCTTGCATTCCTCTCTTTTATAATGGGGTATTTTCTAACTCCTATCATTCTATGAGTAGAGGTGGAAGAGAAAGGTATTAAAATGTCCATTTTGCTCTAAGTATTGGCTTTTGTGTATAATATAGAGATACAATAAGGAGTTCTGCATTCCCTGCAAGCTTATCCCATTTTAATAAGTTGTTGTTTCAATGAGCAAAAACAGCTCATCCACAAAAACAGCTCATTCACATACAAAAATAAACATAAAGGTGCAAAAAGACATGCATTTCTTTCCTAAGATATGGTGAGTCCACTGCATCCTCAATTACTGTTGGGAATATCACTCCTGTTCAGCAGGAGGAGGAAAAGAGCACCACAGCAAAGCTGTTTAGTATCGCCCCCCCCTTCCCACAAACCCCAGTCATTCTCTTTGCCTTGGTGCATGGAGGAGGTGCAGTTTTGGTGTCTGAAGAAAATTGGATTTATTTTACTTCAAGCAAGATTTTAATAGTTTAAAAGCCAGAGTAGGTTTACTCTGATCTTTCCTTTCAAGATTGGATCTAGCTGTACTCCACATTAGTCTCTTCAGTAGGGCAGTGGTGGCTTTAAAGCACTTAGGAACTTGTGAGGTGGACCTTGCTGCATTTTCCTAACATATTTGCTGCCAAAGTACAGAAAGCCAGAGTAGGTTTACTCTGTTCTTTCTTTTTTTTCACAGGTCCCTGTAAGGATTAGCGTCTTTTCACTTAAGGGGAAAATTTAAAGTAACAGTTTATCCCTTTAATTCATGTGTATTTTGCCTTAAAGTGACAGTACTATATTTTAACAATACTGTATATACAATTTTTATTTTTCATTTTTTGTAGACCATATCTGACTTGGAGCAGGAGACTGCACTGATAAATTCATGCTTTTTGTGTCCCAAATTGCCTCTCCTATGCAGTTTTGTTCTTCATGTGTAAAGAAGACATTAAAATGTAAAGATAGGTTTTTCTTTGCTGAGCCTCTTGTGTCTCAGGATGATGCTGTTCAGGCAATGCCACAGCTTTCTCCTTTAATGTCCCTAGACTCTATGGCATCACATACAGTGCCCTGCAGTTCCTTTCAACCTCCTGGAGGAGTTTATTTGCAAGCAGAAATTGCTGCCCAGGTATCCACTGCGGCATCTGCGGCATTAGCTGCCATTCCCATACAAGGTAAAAGCAAGAGGAAAATTATAGATTTCCTTAGGACACGCCGCCTTCTTCCGTTACCTTGTTTGGTGTCTTGTGTGTAGCGACTCTGAAATTGGAATAAACATTTTACTGTTTTCACAAGCCTGGAGTGCCACCTTTTCCTTCCTACTGCTTTACCGGATTGACCTTCCTTACGTGGTGAGCACCTCTTCCATTTCAGCTGTCCGTGAAGTTTCATTTCCTTTTGGGGTTACGCTGTTGGTCCCAGGAGACGGTGTTGGGAGCCGCGCTATTCACTTCCTGTTTTTGTTAATAAATGTAGGTAGGTGTCGGCGATGTTAGGGACGGCAGATTAAGGGTTAATAAAATGTGTTTGCGAGGCGGGAGTGCGGCGGTTTAGGAGTTAATACATTTATTAAAGTGACGGCGATGCCTGGTTGGCAGATTAGGGGTTAAACATTTTATTTAAGTGTTTCCAATGTGGGTGGGGCCTCGGTTTAGGGGTTAATAGGTAGTTTTTTGTTTTTTTTTTAAATAAATTTTATTTAGGAAATCATCAAATATACAATATGCTTTTTCAGGTTGGGAGGGAGACAATCCCTCTCCTCCCTTCCTTCATAACAATTCTTTCAAGTTGTCATCCACATTTGTTTTTCATTTCTGTGTTACCAAGTCTAAATATGCATTCAACTGTTCACCATAACATTATTGACAAGTGTCCATCCATGTTGCCTGTTTCTTACAATGTCCATAAGGCAATTCTGAGTTATTCTTTCTCCGTCAACTGATATCCTGTCGCGTATTATATTGTCCAACATTACTAACAACAAACTAATTATGATTACTAGTGCATGGCTATGTATGGGTAGTATAATTTGTTATTAACTATTGGAGGGTTGTAGCTCTGCCCATATAAATCTATTATATCCTTCCCCTTATTATCTTGTCTCGTTAATATGTCTTGTGTTCTAACTTCTGCGATATTGTGGTATGTATTCCTCAAACTGGACTAAACTCAGCCTATGACCTCATTAATTACTGGTACTAAGAGAAAGCAAGGTAGAAGGCTGGGACAACACATCCTTTGTGAATACCATTCAGAGTACATTCACACTATTGGTTATTGTTTATATTTCAGGGCCATTTATGATCAGCCATAGGTATTTATAGCATAGGTCTATTTTGCCAATACATTTATTTCTAATGTTGCTATCTAATGGGTTTTGATTGTAATACTTCTGCCCTGTATAAATTGAGAAATATGAATATGAATATATAAATACATAAAATTGTAAATTGTATATTTAAATGTCCAGTCTAGGAGTATAGGTGTAATACAAAATACAATATGCTTAATGTGTAATATTTAAAATTTACCTATACACTTTTTCCCTTCTTTCTATTGAAATAAGAGTCAAATAGGTAGTTAAAATTGAATTCTTGTTGTCAATATTGGATAAAACCATTACATGGTATTATAATAACACTTGACTATAGTGTATATATTATGACATCTTTTACACATATATATGAGTTAGGTTTCTGTATATTTCCTTGCACAATAGTTAAGTCCTTCATTAGATTCACAGGTAGATTATATGGTAATAGTTTATGTCAATAGGTAATATTGAAATTCACAGGATAAGAAAGAGTTAAGTAATTAATGCCCATCAGCCAATCCGGTGGTTTTTATTCCTTTATTAGGCCCAACAGTTGTAAGGGATTTTGAGAGCTATGAATACGGCGATAATGCCGAAACGCGTAAGCTTATCAGTCAACTGAAGGGCATGTTTGTGCTATTGCTATTACCAGACCTGTTTTATGGATAAATAAAGACATTATACTTTATTGCTGCGGCTCCGGACTTTTCTTGAATTAATGTATTCATCAAACCCTTGGTCTGTAAGATTCTTGACACTCCTTCCACTGCATCAGCATAATCTCGTGAGTTTCTAATGAGTTATGTTGCATGTGGTGATACCTTTCCAGATGTAGTAGTGTGTCTACCTGTTTTTTTCACTCCTCAACCGATGGTGCAACCTTATTCTTCCAATGTTTGGGGATCAGCATTTTTGTCCCATTTAACATGACTAGCCTAAGTGCTTTTGCAGCCTTACTATCAAGGATGGGTAACGAAAGAAATAGGAGGGTCTTAGGGTTATTCTGCAAAGATTTCCCTGTTGCTATTCTTACATACTCAAATATCTCCGTCCAGTATCTATCTAAGCCAGGGCACTCCCACCATATGTGAGTTAGTGTGCCTTCTTGCCCACACTCGCTCCAGCACTTCCCTGAGGTTGTTTTATATATTTGCTTTAACCTGACAGGGGTCAGGTACCATCTTGATAAGAATTTATAGTTTGATTCTTGTACCCTGGTTGAGATTGAGGATTGTTTAGTGGTCTGAAATGCTACTAGCCATTCCTGTAACTCGATATCTGTATTTAGTTCCTTCTCCCATGCTCTAGTGTATGTGGGTAAGCTTTGTACGTTCTCTGGTATCAATAGTTTGTATAAAACAGATGTAGCATGTTCTGTGGGGGTTTCACATAGGCAGAGAGTTTCAAATGCAGTGGTCTGCCTGAGTAAGTTATGTTTATATCTGTGTGTTGCAAGATAGTGGCTCATCTGTGAGTACCTTAGCCAACTCATTTTGTCACCTATCTCAGTCTCCCTAATGTTCTCAAGGGATTTCATTTTACAGTTATCAGTCAATATCTTGAATACTCGTGTGTTAACAGAAGTGTTTTGGTCTATTTCCGGACTCCTATAATTCCAAGGCAATGCCGGGTTCTGACAAATTGGTGTCATGGGTGAAAAGTGTGATGAGATCCTTTCTGAGGTGTTCATAAGTTTATCCCATGCAGTGAAAAAGTCTACATATAATGGATACTTTTCTACCATCTGTGGTCTGTCCTTTTTTGCTAGCCACGCCAAGCCTCCCACGTTCCCTGTGCCCAATTTGACGCGGTCCAGTTGTACCCATATTTTAGTGTAGTCGTTATAGCACCAGTCAAGTAAAGTGCGTAGCACAATCGCTTGTTTATATGCTCCTATGTTAGGTAGTCCTACCCCTCCTCTGTCTCTTGGTAGATAGAGCATTTTTCTTGGGATTCTTGGTCTAATGCCCCCCCAAATATATAGTTCTATTATACTTTGAAGTTTTTTTAAGTATTTTGGAGGTAGAGGTATGGGTGTTGTTTGTAAAAGGTATAGTAGTCTTGGTAAGACGTTCATCTTAATGACGTTAACCCTGCCTAGCCATGAAATTGTTTTGTTTTTCCAATTAGATAAGTCAATTACCAAGTTTTTTTCCAATTGTTTATAATTTGCATGAAAAATCTCTTGTTGGTCTGGTGATAAATAGATGCCTAAATATTTCATTTTAGTAGATTGTCTTCTGAGTGGGCATGTTTGCAGCGTGTCAGTAATTGTTGTCGTATCACATGTTATATTTAATAATTCAGACTTTGTGAGATTTAACTGGAAGTTTGAAACTTTCCCATACTCCTTGAAAATCTCTAATACCCGGGGCAATGACGTATCTATGTTCGTTAAAGTGAACAAAATGTCGTCCGCGTATAACGCTAATTTATGATGTCTGTTTGCTATGTTAAGACCAGTTACTAGTTTGTCGCCTCGAATTTTCTGGGCCAGCGCTTGTATTGTAAGTGCAAAGAGTATCGGGGAAAGTGGGCATCCCTGCCTTGTGCCATTTTGAATTACAAACGATTCGGAAAGTAGTCCATTCACTTTTACTTTTGCTGTGGGATTTCTATATAGTGTGAGAATTAACTGTATAAATTTAGTACTAAATTTCATTTTGTGAAGGACTGATTTAAGAAATTGCCAATTTACCCTATCGAATGCCTTTTCCGCATCTGTAGATATAAGGGCCATTTGTATCTTATTTATTTGGGCATATGTGAATGATTGGAGGGTTCTGAGTGTGTTGTCATGCGCTTCCCGTCCCGGCACAAAGCCCACTTGGTCTGGGTGCACTAACCTTGGGAGATAAGTGTTTATTCTAGTGGCTAGTATTTTGGCAAATATTTTTATGTCTGAATTTAGTAGCGAGATAGGTCTGTAATTTTCAGGTCTATCCGTTGTTTTCCCCGGTTTAGGGAGAACCGTGATGTATGCTTCTAGCATATTATCTGTAAAGCCCCCGTCCTTGAGTAGAGAGTTGAATAGATTGGTTAAAGGGGCCAGTAAATGGTGCATGAATGTTTTATAGTATTTGATACTTAGACCATCTGGTCCAGGGCTCTTCCCATTTGGCATATTTTTAATGGCTTTTTTTATTTCTTCAGGTATGATTGGCGAGTCTAAGTTTTCTGAGTCGTCACTATTTAGTTGGTGAAGCTCTATGTCGTCTAGGAAATTATCTATGTCTTCCTGTGTGCCTTTCGTCGGTATACTATACAGCTTCCCATAGTACTGTCTGAAGGTGTCCGCTATATGTATGCTGTCATTGTGTGTTTGTCCTGCCGTGTCGATTATGTTATATACATGGGTATCTAGTTGTTTTCTTTTAAGAGCTTTCGCTAAGGATGAGCCAGTTTTGTCATTGACATCAAAGTATCTCTGCTGTAGTATGTTTGCTTTCCTCTGATATTCCTTCAACAAGTAATTGTTAAGTGCAGTTTTACTTTTGGTGAGTTCTTGTAGTATTTCAGTGGAATTAGGGTGTTTTTTTAAGTTCTGTTTCCCAGTATCTAATTTGGGAGGTTATTGAATTCGTGAATTGCCTATTGTTTTTATTTTCCCTAGCTTTATATAATAAAAATTCTCCCCTTAGTACGCATTTATGTGCCTCCCATATTACTGACGTGGCGGTGTCTGCATTTGTGTTTTCTCTGAAATAGTGGCCTATAACAGAATTCAAATCTATCTGTATTAGTGCATTGTCTAACATGTGCTCGTCCAACCTCCATATAAATGGTTTTATCGGCATACTTGGCCATCTAATTGTGCACCTTACTGGGGCATGGTCTGACCATGTGGTCGGTAGTATTATTGAGTCTTCTATCAGTGCTAACCCTACCTGGTCTGCGAGGATGTAGTCTATCCTAGTGTATATGTGATGCGGGTGTGAATAAAATGTATTATCCCTTTTGCATGGATTTTTTGTCCTCCAAACATCATGTAGTCGAAATTGTTGCATCTAGGTGTGTAAACCCTTTATTACCGTGTGGGGTGTGCTGGTTTTACCTAAAGAGGTGTCCTTTACTGGGTCTAATGGGGTGTTGAAATCTCCCCCAAGCAGTAGAATACCCTTAGAGTATTCCAGTATCAATTGAGTGACTTGTTTGAATAGCAAGTGCTGCCCTGTGTTCGGCAGGTAAATATTTGCTAGTGTGACTTGTGTATTGAAAAGAAGGCCTATCACTATTATATAAGCGCCATTAGGGTCTTTAATAACATGCGATGGACAGAAATGTATATGGTTTCTCATAAATATACCTACTCCTCCCTTTTTTGTGGGGCCTGATGCCAGAAAAGCTGTTTTGTACCTATTGTGGATGAGCTTTGGTTCTTTTCCCTTTTTGAAATGTGTTTCCTGCATGTACACTATATCCCCCAGTTCTTTTTGCATATGATTAAAGGCTATTGAACGTTTCTCTGGGCTGTTTAAGCCTTTTGCGTTAATGGTTAACAGCTTGATTTTTCTCGCCTGCATGATGGGGTGTGTTTTCTCCCCCTCTGTGTCTCTAGAGGTGTTAACCTACCCTGATTTAACAATTACAATTTCTTTGTATATAGTAAGCCCTTGATTGTTATAAGCAATCTATATGTTTGGTTGTCAAGTACTATACTAACCAGAGAAGGATCTGCGTGTAATCTAACAGGCGGTGTTCTTGGGTATAGAGTGTTCCCTCCCTTTTCTATATGCTATTAATACTGGTATATATGCCAATGCTCTGGACCTCTTTTGACTGAGAAATACAGAGTGAAAATATTCCTTACAGATAATTGCCTAACCTTTTCCTTTGTCAGTGAAATGCAACAATTTACAGTATCGGACCCAGATACTAATCTGTGTCCCAATGCCGTGCAATACAGAACAGTATAACTTAATGCAGTACAAAAAACAGTAGAGGCAGTATCCCTGCCCCCAAACCCAACCTGTATAGAGTAAATAGTAAATTAAACATTGTTAGCATACAACCTTATATCAGCTGTCTAGTGTCCCAGTATATACTGCCGTTATTTCACAGTAGGTAGTCCACCAGTATGTGCTTCAGATTCGATAATGGCATCAGCTGCTATTTCCGGCTGAGGGGCTTTCTTTAGTGTGGGGGGGATTTTCTTTAGGGGAGAGCGAGGGCCGCTCTCATGTGGAGGTAGTCTGTTTTCGGCGTGCTTCGCTTTTTCCAGTTGTTGTAGGTTAAGCTTCAGGGCCTCACAGAAATACGGTAGATCTTCTTGGGTTTTAAGGATCACAGTGGTGTTGTCCCTGGTTGCAATAATACTGACTGGGAAGCCCCATCTGTATATAATTTTTTGTTCTCTTAGGATGCTTGTAATGTAATTGAGTTCTCTCCTCTTTTGGAGAGTGGTCGGACTGAGGTCCTGGAAGATTTGTATGCGGTTTCCCGCGTGTGTGATATTTTGCTTCATTCTTGCTTGTTTCATGATTTCTTCTTTGTCTTTGAAGTGGAGCAATTTGAGTATTATATCTCTCGGCGGTGCCTTGGGTGGTGGTTTCGCACGTAGTCCTCTATGCTCTCTCTCAATCACTAAATCTGGGGCACAATTATCACCTTTAACTGTTCTGAATAGATCTTGCAAGCACCCCTCCAATGCCCCGTCTGTATTGTTTCTGGAATGCCCCTTATCTTCAGGTTGATTCTTCTTCCTCTATTGTCCAAATCTTCAACCTTGTCTAATAATTGTTGTATGGTCTCTTCCTGGTCATATGCCTGATGTAACATGTGTTGAATATCCGTATCCATAATGTTATGACTTTCTTCTAAGGTTGTTACCCTCTGTGTCACTCTAGATAGATCTCTTTTCAAGTCCCCATACCAATTTTTAACTTCTGCGACCATTTCTTTGAGATCGTTCCTAGTGCACAGTGGCAATAGATCTTCCTTTGTGTTGTGTTCCTTTGTGTGTCCCAGTGTTGCATTGTATCACTGATGTGTTCTCCACCATGTTTCCCTGTGGGTTATCTATATCAGTGGTTGTTGGCGTGGAGTCTAACACGTGGTCAATAGGCTTTAAATATTGTTGCAGCATTCTGGACCTTGGAGTGTTGTCTGGTTTATTGATCTTTTTTACTGGCATTTTGCTCATGTAATGTGGGCAGTAGGTTCACTGATTGTGACTGAAAGGAATGTTCATATATTGCTAATCTGTCCAGCCCAGCTTGTAATTAGAAAGGTTATGTTTCCCTTCCTTGTATTCCAGTCAGGTGTGGACCTTTAATATATACCAGGGTTCAGTGTATCTTTGCCTGTGTGTCTGTTTGGCTTTTTTGTATTTCTCCCCCTTATGGTGCTGTTTCTTTTTGTATGTAACTTATTTGTCTGCTTCTATAGTCTGATTAGCGTATGGGGCTTGCTTTATAATACTCCTATCTATGCCCAGGATTCCCCAGCATATGGTGTTATGTGGTACACTTACTGCGAGTATTTAGTCCCTTTTTGTTCCCTTTTCAGAGCCGCCTCTCATGCGACCTTGCTTCCTTTTGCACTCTGTAATTATGGGCCGTTACTGATCGTGTGACCACGTGGTTTGGTGGCTCCGTTTTCCGGCCACTGTCTCTGCTGTCTACCGCTTCTGATCAGATGTCCTCTGGGGCCCCCAGTCGTCGGTCAGTGCTTCTCCCCTCTTGTATCTACTGTCCGGTGCTGTGATTATGCGGTAGTCCGCATATTATAGCCGGTGTCTCTTGCCTGTCCTCTAACCTCCGCTGCTGACTTTGTTTCCCCTGCTTCCTCTCTCTGCTGATATCTACAAGGTGTTAGGTACTGGATGCTGCTATTAGGGATGGTTAATGATGCTAATGTCTGTTAGTTTATTGGGTTTGGGGTGCCCGGGCATTGGAGCTATAGGATCACGCAGCCATCTTCCAGACCGGCTAAGCCCCGCCTCCGTTAATAGGTAGTTTATGGGTGTTAGTGTACTTTTAGCAGTTTAGTTAAGAGCTTTATGTTCCGGCGTTAGCCCATAAAACTCTTAACTACTGAGTTTTAAATGCGGTAGGAGTCTTGACAGGAGAGGGTCTACCGCTCACTTTTTTAGGCGATCATAAAAGACCGGCGTTAGGAAAATCCCATTAAAAAGATAGGATACGCAATTGACGTTAAGGGATTTGCGGTAAGCTAAAATTGTGGAAAAAAAGTGAGCGGTAAACCCTTTCCTGCCTGACTCGTAATACCAGAGGGCGTTAAAAAGCAGCGTTGGGACCCCTCAACGCTGCTTTTTAAGGCTAATGCAAGACTCGTAATCTAGCCGCAATGGTTTCAAGAGGGAAACATGAAAAACATTGGAGATGCGCATTGCAGAAGGAAGGTCAAGAGCGTAGGCCACAGGATTGACCCGACGGATTATTTAAAAAGGACCAACTTAACAGGGAGCCAGTTTATTGGAAGGCACACGAAGATTCAAGTTGCGGGAGGACAGCCAAACTCTCTCACCAACCTGGTAGGAAGGCACGGGCAGACGCCTACGATCAGCCTGGAACTTTTGGCGCTGCATAGAACGATGAAGGCAATCCTGAATCTGCACCCACGTGGAACGGAGTTGCCGGAGATGCTCCTCCAAAGCCGGAATACCCTGAGACATGAATGAATCGGGCAACAAGGATGATTGAAACCCATAATTCGCCATGAACGGGGATAACTTGGAGGAAGCATTAATAGCACTATTACGAGCAAACTCTGCCCAAGGTAACAGTTCAGACCAATTATTGTGGTGATCTGAGACATAGCAATGGAGGAACTGTTCCAGAGCATGATTAGACCGTTCCGCAGCCCCATTGGATTGAGGTGATATGCCGAGGAGAAGGAAAGCTGGATCCCCATTTGAGCACAAAAGGAATGCCAAAATCTGGAGACAAACTGGCTACCCCGGTCTGACACTATCTCCTTGGGTAACCCATGTAAACGGAAGACCTCCCGGGCAAAAATTGAGGCAAGCTCCTGAGCGGTAGGCAACTTCTTCAAGGGAATGCAATGTGACATTTTAGAAAAACGGTCAAACACCATAAGGATAACAGTATTGCCTTGGAAACAGGGAGCTCAACAATGAAGTCCATGGAAAGATGTGTCCAAGGACGCTCACCATTAGCAAAAGGTTGAAGAAGACCCACAGGAAGACGTTGAGGAGTTTTATTCTGTGCACAAACTGAGCAGGAGGCAACATAAGCAGCAAGATCAGAACGAAGACCTGGCCACCAGAATTGTTGAGTGACAGACCAAATCATTTGGTTCTTGCCTGAGTGACCTGTGGCTTTAGCATAGTGGTAAGTGTGCAAAAGTTTAGTTTGAAGATTCTCAGGAACAAAACACTTACCACTATGTTTCTCAGGAGGTGCATTGGTTTGTGCAGCCAGGATCTCTTCCCCCAAGGGAGAAGTCAAATTAGTATGTATTGTAGCCAAAATATGGTCAGGAGGTATAACTGGAGTAGGTACAGACTCCTCCTTGGACGGAGGCGAAAATTGTCGAGAGAGGGTATCAGCCCTAACATTCTTACTACCAGGCATCTGGCCTGTCAGGGAGACAAACATTTGCTTCAGATGGATAAGTTCAATTCTTGTGGTCAGTAAGAATGAGCACTGGCACGCTAGTACCCTCGAAAAGATGCCTTCATTCCTTGAGTGCCAAAATGATGGCCAGTAATTCCCTGTCACCAATTTCATAATTGCACTCCGCTGGAGACAAATTCTTAGAGAAGAAACCACACGGATGCTAGGAACCGTCAGGCATAGGATATTGAGACCAGAGGGCACCTACTCCAGTCTCAGACGCATCGACCTCAAGAACGAAAGGCAGGACAGGGTTAGGATGAGCCAGAACTGGAGCGGCATCAAAGGCAGTCTTAAGACTATCAAAGGCCTTAATGGCAGTAGGTGACCAATGGAGTGGATCATTCTCTTTACGGGTCATGTCTGTGATAGGTTTGACCAAGGAAGAAAAGTTTTTAATAAACTTTCTATAGTAGTTGGCGAACCCCAAAAATAGTTGAATAGACCGAAGACCAACTGGGCGAGGCCACTGCAGAACTGCAGATAACTTGTCAGGATCCATGGAGAACCCTGCAATGGAGATAACATAACCTAGGAAGGTTACTTGAGTCTGATGGAACTCACATTTCTCGAGTTTATAAAACAGGCTGTTCTCACGTAGTCTCTGAAGAACCTGTGTAACATCAGAACGATGAGCCTCAAGTGTGGGTGAGTGTATGAGGATGTCGTCTAAGTACACCACAACACACTGTTGCAACATATCTTGTAGAACATCATTAATAAATTCCTGGAAAACAGCAGGAGCATTACATAGGCCAAAGGGTATTACAAAATACTCATAATGCCCACTCCTGGTGTTAAATGCTGTTTTCCATTCGTGGCCCTCCTTGATCCTAATGAGATTGTACGCTCCTCTCAAATCAAGTTTAGTAAAGACCGTAGCTCCCTTGAGGCAGTCAAAGAGTTCCATAATGAGCGGAATAGGGTATGTATTCTTAATGGTAAGATGATTAAGACCCCAATAACCGATGTATGGTCGTAACTCGCCACCCTTTTTCTTCACAAAGAAGAAGCCAGCCCCTGCAGGAGAGCAGGATTTGTGGATAATCCCCCGCGACAGAGCATCGGCAACATACTCCTCCATAGCCCAATTCTCTGCAACAGACAGAGGGTAAACCCGGCCCTGAGGAGGAATGGCTCCGGGTTGCAGGTCTATGGCACAATCGTAAGACCGGTGAGGAGGCAACGTACCGGCACGCACCTTGTCAAAAACATCTAGGAACTCTCAGTACTCCTCTGGCAATTGAGATACCGAAGACATGCACAAGACTTTAACTGGTTTCTGAAGACAAGTGGAAATACATTGCAGAGACCACGACAAAATTTTGGACCTGCGCCAGTCGAGACTGGGATTGTGCTTTTGGAGCCAAGGATAACCCAAAACAACTGGAAAATGTGGAGAGTTTATCACCTGGAAATGGAGGGTTTCAAAATGGAGAGCCCCCAACAGCCATGGATATCGGAGCAGTTTCTTGAGTAACGAGTATGGGCTGAAGGGGCCTGCCATCAATGGCCTCAATAGCAAGTGGAACGGACTGAGGAAAAACAGGAATGGAGTTCTTTGATACAAAAGCACTGTCAATGAAATAGCCCACAGCACCGGAGTCAACAAGAGCCTGGGTGACTATGGAGGAGTCCACCCAGAAAAGGACAATCGTGACCAAAGGTTTCTCCTTTAGCGGTTCCGGGGACGAGGATAAACCAGCCAAGGTCTGCCCCCGACAGGACCTTAGGTTGTGAGTGTTTCCCAGCCGTGTAGGACAAGACTTCAAAAGGTGGCCCTGTAACCCACAATAGATGCAAAGCCCCTCCCTCCTCCTGAAGGCCCTCTCCGCCATGGAGAGACGCGTGAATCCCAACTGCATCGGCTCAGCAGTACCTGTTGATTCGGGACCAGGAGTCATGGGAGGAGAGGGAGGCATAAGTGGGAATGAACACGTAGGAGACAACGAAACAGGAGGCTTCCGCAAGCGCTCCTTGAAAGAGGGCCTCTCACTTAGTTTGATCTCAATTAGGATAAAAAAGACACCAATGCCTCAAGATCTTCTGGTAAATCTCTGGCAGCAACTTCGTCTTTAATCGCATCAGAGAGCCCATGAAAGAAGGCGGCAACAAGGGCTTCATTGTTCCAACCTACCTCTGCGGCAAGCGTACGGAACTCAATGGCATACTGAGCAACAGATCTTGTACCTTGCTGAATGGACATGAGTCGTTTAGCAGCAGAGGAAGAGTGAGCTGGAACATCAAATACCCTTCAAAAGGAGGCCACAAATTAAGGGTAATTT
Source organism: Bombina bombina (assembly GCF_027579735.1). Taxonomy (NCBI): domain Eukaryota; kingdom Metazoa; phylum Chordata; class Amphibia; order Anura; family Bombinatoridae; genus Bombina; species Bombina bombina. Next base: position 69,160,353 of record NC_069505.1, read on the forward strand.
GAAATCACAGGTTTATTAGTCTCCCACAAGGGATTAGCCCAGGAAAGAGCTGTGTCAGCGAGTAACGAGATGAGAAATCCCACCTTAGCTCTATCAGAGGGAAACGCCTGAGGTAACATCTCAAAGTAAATGCCCACCTGGTTCAAAAACCCTCTGCACTGATTAAGATCGCCTCCATAATGCTGAGGTAGAGGTGCAGAGCTGGACATGCTCCTGGTAGGACTAGGTGCAGCCGCAGAAACAGGAGCAACCATAACTTGCGGGACACTTTGGTCCAAATGTGCAGTGCGAGTCAACAGGGTTTGCAGGGCTAGTGCAAATTGATCCAAGCGGTGATGCTGTTCATCCATCCTGGAAATTAAGGCAGGTAAAGGTGGATTATTAGCACCATCAGGATTCATGGCCCTAGCATAATGTCAGGGTGCCAGGAATCAGACTGAGACGAGAAGTGCAAAAATAAACACACCTTTATTAATAGCAAAAAATAATAAAAAGTCCACAAGTCAAATAACAAGCCAGGAATCAAAAACAGAGCTGGTAGTCAGACGAGCCAAGTCAGGAGCCAAAGCGAGTAGTCGGACAAGCCAGAATCAGGAACATGGAGAACAGCAGAGTCAGGAACAAGCCAGAGATCAGGAACCAGGAGGGACGTCAGACAGCCAGGTAATACACAGGAGCTCTCACAAACAGGTCTGAGACAATGCAAGGGCAAAGCATACTGAACAGAGGCCCTTAAAATAGTAATTGATGACATCACAATTCTGAGATTGCATCTTGTTTCACAGAGATGATGCACACCAGTCTGGCCATAAAAGGAAGTGCAGGAATTGAGCAGCATCACACAGTATGCACCAGAGGCAGCAAGAGAGGTGAGTAAAATGGCTGCCAGCAGCACATGGCAAACAAAACAGGAAAAAACCCTGACATTGCCCAAAGCCCGAACCTAAAAATAAAACCCACCCAATACACTCTTAAAAAATCCTAATACTAACCCACGAAGATTCACTTACCGGGAGAAGTCTTCATCCAAGCGGCAAGATGTCCTCAACGAAGCCAGCAGAAGTGGTCCTCCAGATGGGCAGAAGTGGTCCTCCAGACAGGCAGAAGTCTTCATCCAGATGGCATCTTCTATCTTCATCCATCCAGCACGGAGCGGGTCCATCTTCAAGACATCCGGCGTGGAGCATACTCTTCTTCCGACGGACTAATGACAAATGAAGGTTCCTTTAAATGACATCATCTAAGATGGTGTCCTTTAGATTCCGATTGGCTGATAGAATTCTATCAGCCAATCGGAATTAAGGTTGAAAAAATCCTATTGGCTGAGTGGATCAGCCAATAGGATTGAGCTTGCATTCCATAGGCTGATTGGAACAGCCAATAGAATGCGAGCGCAATCCTATTGGCTGTTCCAATAAGCCAATAGGATTTTTTTAACCTTAATTCCGATTGGCTGAAAAAATTATATCAGCCAATCGGAATCTAAGGGACGCCATCTTGGATGACGTCATTTAAAGGAACCTTCATTCGTCCGTCGGAAGAAGAGGAATTCTCTGCACCCGATATTTTGAAGTTGAGGACATCTTGCCGCTTGGATGAAGACTTCTCCCGGTAAGTGAATCTTTGGGGGTTAGTGTTAGAATTTTTTAAGGGTTTATTGGGTGGGTTTTATTTTTAGGTTAGGGCTTTGGGCAGCAATAGAGCTAAATGCCCTTTTAAGGGCAATGCCCATCCAAATGCCCATTTTTTTAATTAGGGTTTTATTTGGGGATTGGTTGTATGGGTGGTGGGTTTTACTGTTGCAGGGTTTGTTTGTATTTTCTTTTACAGGTAAAAGAGCTGATTTTTGGGGGGCAATGCCCTGCAAAAGGCCCTTGGTAGTTTAGTTTAGGCTAGTTTTTTTTTATTTTGGGTGGGCTTTTTTATTTTGATAGGGCTCTTAGATTAGGTGTAATTAGTTTAAATATCTGTAATTTGTTTATTATTTTCTGTAATTTAGTGTTTTTTATTTTTGTACTTTAGCTAATTGTATTTAATTGTATTTAATGTAGGGAATTTATTTAACTGTACTGTAGTGTTAGGTGTTAGTGTAACTTAGGTTAGATTTTATTTTACAGGTAAATTTGTACTTATTTTAGCTAGGTAGTTATTACATAGTTAATAATTATTTAGTAACTATTCTACCTAGTTAAAATTAATACAAACTTACCTGTAAAATAAAAATAAACCCTAAGCTGGCTACAATGTAACTATTAGTTATATTGTAGCTAGCTTAGGGTTTATTTTACAGGTAAGTATTAAGTTTTAAATAGGAATAATTTAGTTAATGATATTAATTTTTATTTAGATTTATTTAAATTATATTTAAGTTAGGGGGTGTTAGGGTTAGGGTTAGACTTAGGTTTAAAGGGTTAATAAATATAGAATAGTGGCCGGGATGTCGGGGGCGGCAGCTTAGGGGTTAATAACTATAATGTAGGTGGAGGCTAGGTTAGGGACAGCAGATTAGGGGTTAATAATATTTAACTAGTGTTTGTGAGGCGGAAGTACAGCGGTTTAGGAGTTAATATGTTTATTATAGTGGCGACGATGTGCGGAGCGGCAGATTAGGGGTTAATAATTTTATTTTAGTGTTTGTGATGTGGGAGGGCCTCGGTTTAGGGGTTAATAGGTAGTTTATGGGTGTTAGTGTACTTTTTAGCACTTTAGTTATGAGTTTTATGCTACAGCATTGCTGTGTAAAACTCATAACTACTGACTTTAAAATGCGTTACGAATCTTGGCGGTAGAGGCTGTACTGCTCACTTTTTGTTATCCCAGGACAAACTCGTAATACCGGCGCTATGGAAGTCCCATAGAAAAAAGCCTTTACGAAATTTACGTAAGTAGGTTTGCGGTAAGGCCAAAAAAGTGTGCGGTATACCTATATCTGCAAGACTCGTAATAGCAGCGGGCGTAAAAAAGCAGCCTTAGGTCCTGTAACGCTGCTTTTTTACCTTAACGCAGAACTCGTAATCTAGCCGATAGTAAAGTCCAAATTAAACTTTCATGATTCAGATGGAGCATGCAATTTTAAACAACTTTTTAATTTATTTTTATCATCAAATTTGCTTTGTTCTCTTGGTATTCTTAGTTGAAAGTTAAACCTAGGTAGGCTTATATGCTAATTTCTAAGCCCTTGAAGGCTGCCTCTAATGCATTTTACAGTTTTCTTCACAGCTAGAGGGCATTAGTTCATGTGTGTCATATAGATAACACTGTGCTCATGCATGTAAAGTTATTTAAGAGTAAGCACTAATTGCCAGAAAGGCAAGTCTTTCAAAAAGAGCTGAGATAAGGAGGCAGTCTGCAGCTATAAGGTAATTACAGAGGTAAAAAGTTTATTAATATAACAGTGTCGGTTATGCAAAACTGGGGAATGGTAAATAAAGGGATTATCTATATTTTTAAACAATAGTGCTTTAATTTCTACCCACAACTGGATTTATTTTGTTTTTCCAGATAATCAGAAGCTAGGAAGCTCTTTACATCTTTAAATTCCTCTGTTCCCCTTCTCTCGTTTTTCTCTGTTCTCCTTTCTTTTTTTATCTTACCCTGCCTGTATCTTTTTGTGCACAAGCAACACACTGCATCTTAATGAGACATGTGATATAATTATTTTAAGAAATACTAATGCTTATTTTTTTCATAAAAGCTAATGGTAAGGTGTTTTAATAAGACAGAGAAACCTAAATAGAATAAAATGTTTATTCTATTAGATTAGGCTACGAAGGACTAAGACTCTTGTATTTGCTTTTAACCCCTTAACAACAGCCAGCTTACCCTGTACGTTAACTGTCATTTTTCATTGATGGATTTAAATAGAGTGGTTTTCGTCATCAGTAGCGAGACTGCGCTATAGTCCGATGACTCTCGGAGGCATCTTGCTTTCGGTAAGAACCATGCCATTAAAAAGTACACATGTGCCATTAAGAGGTTAAACACCCTTACCTTTTTTATGCTTAATCCGTTTCACAATCTACATCACCACTGAAGTCTAAGGGCTCAAAGTATGAAGCAGCGTAAGCTGTTCCGGAGTCCTTGCTCGGACAGGTTCGCACATGAGAGCTTTCTTCCCGCAATGTAAGAAACAGGGGTCATTAAACCGTTGCTTCTTGCACTCTTCACCACTTCTGAGATGGAGAAGAGAAATCAAACCTGAACTCACTTGCTCGGGGGTCTGACAAACCCTTCTCTCGCACGATTGGTCATGCAAGAGAATGGGCGAGCGTTACACACTCATCAATTAGTGCTTAAAAAATGCATTTTTGAGGGGTTGAGGTTACTTTTATTGTAGAATGGGGTTGTATTTTTTAAACAAAACTAAATTGCTTTAGGGCAATGCATTGCAAAAGGTCATTATGGCTATTGCTATAGTAACTTTTTCGTGTTAGTATATATATATATATATGTATATTATGTTGTGTTTATTTTTTAGGGGGCTTTAGTATTAGAATAGGCATAACTAGTTTTTTTTTTTTTTTGGTAAGTTTTTTTTTTAATTTCTGCAATGTTAGGTTTTTAATTTTTATGTAATGGTAGTTTTTTTATTTTTATATAATGTAAGGATTTTTTTAATGTAATGGTAGTTTTTTATTTTTGTAGGTTGGGTGTACTTTTCTGTGGGCTATGTGGCGCTTTACAGGTTAATAGTATAGGGAGTTAATTGTGGTGGGCTATTTGATGGATTAGTGGGTTAATAGAATAGGGCATTAATTGTAGTGGGCTATGTGACAGTTTAGGGATTAATAGTTTAGAGAGTTGATTGCGGTGGGCTAGTAGTATGGTTTGTTGGAATATACCATTCAAATAACAAAGAATCTGAGAAAAAGGTTAGCCCTAAAATTAGAGCTTGTAGCTCTTTTTTGATCTAATCAGAATAGCAATGTCTGTGCAACCTGATTAGACAAAGTGAGTCGTTTGATATATGATGAATATAGATATTAAGTACTTTCTGTAGTATTAATATATAAAATAGAAATAATGGTAATGTAATTTGATAGATAATGATATTTGCAGAACCTGAGAAATCGTAGAAATACTGACAGGTTGTAAGGCAGTTATCATAAGAAATGATATGAAAGTAAATGTTCTCTCTTTACTTCACGCATTCACACACATCCTAAAATATATACAAGTTCAGACACGCTGCAGACACACTATGGTTGGTTGTAATAAAATCGGCAATTTGAGGAATGAAACAATAAGTGACTTTTCCGGAAAGCAATGTAAGTATCAAGGTTAAAGGCTTCGGTTTATATGAAGTACGTTACGTCCCTTGTAAACCTGAGAGTGGATCCGTTATGGTATTGCGAGTTCCGTGTCTGAGGGCTGGCAGCGTGTGAATGCGGCTTACTTCCGGGTAGCGGTAGAAAACTAGATCCGGCCGTTCTAAGATCCGGAGTTGTGAAGCAGGACAAAGTTTGTAAATAGCAACAAGTAGTAACAATAGTAAAAGAGACTATTGATAAGGACACTTGCTCAATATTCAGCAGTTTGAGAGAACTGAAAGGAGAAATACTACAACAAAGTAGTTACTGCTTCAATATTCAGGCAGTGAATGAATGGTAATGGTAGTCCTTAAATAGGGAGGAACAGATAGGAGGGGTTAGGCTTAAAGGTATATCACAAGTGGTGATTTAGGGGGTTGATAGTATAGAGAGTTAATTGTAGTGGACTTTGTGGCAGTTTAGGGATTAGTAGTTTAGAGAGTTGATTGCGGTGGGCTAGTAGTGATTTAGGGGGTTGATAGTATAGAGAGTTAATTGTAGTGGACTTTGTGGCAGTTTAGGGATTAATAGTGTAGGAAATTAATTGCAGTGGGCTATATGGTGGTTAAGTGGGTTAATAGTGTAGTGAGTTATTTGCAGTGGTCTATTTGGCAATTTAGGTATAATGGTGTAGGGAGTTAATTACTGTGGGCTATGTGGTGTTTTAGGGGTTAATAGTGTTAGGTGTTCATTTTGGTGGGCTATTTGGCAGTTTAGGAGGTTAATAACATAGGGAGTTAATTGAGGTGGGCTACGTGGTGTGTAGGGGTTAATAGTGTAGTAGGGTAATTTGTGGTGGAAGTTGTGGTGGTTTAGGGGTTAATAGAATAGGGCGCTTATTGTGATGCAGGTTAGTGTGCAAGTATGGGTGTTAGGTTTTTTCAGTTTTCGCTCTACGTTGAAGTCTATGGGGGAATATGTTAACGTGATTGCAAAAAGCCTCCGTCTAGGGAAGTGAATGTGCGAGCGGAAGCAAGAATTAGCGCTCCACTTGTAATCTAGCCCTTTGTGTGTGATTTAGCTAGGCATAAACATTTTATATAAAAACCTAAAGGTGTTTACTTTCACTTTAATATTAATACCAGTATCCAAAATTGTTATAGATGCCAGTACCTCCCCAAAGAGCAAAAGTATGCAAAAACCGTGCATTGGAGGAGAAATTGGACCATGATCTTGAAAAGATAGAGGAGGAGACGAAGGAGTCACAAACACAGAATTTATTTTTTTGTACAATACCCCCTCCTACCTATAGTCCATCGGCCATGTTGGAGGGAAAAGCTCATTCACAGGGTGTATAATATAAGCTTCTGTTGAGTGAGGAAGAAGTGTAGGAGCCTGACATATCAGAAGATCTTTGCAGCAGTAGCTCAACAAAACTAAAAGCTTCCTGATTTGCAGGATGTGCTGAAACCCAACAGACTGGAGCAGTAGAATTGTGGGTCGAGGCCTTTAGTAGAGGCCACTGATACCCATACCTAGTCTAGTACCTCTTGTATGGTAAAAGCTCCAAAGAGAGAGTTTTCTCTGTCTATGAAACATTCTGAACCCTTAGTGGCACAACTTACCCAACACCTTATGGAGCATATGACCTTTTTATAATTAAAGGGTCATAATGCCCATATGCTAAAACACTTTAAAGACATCCCAACCTCCAAAAACTCATTTCAGGGAGGTGGCTTCACCTGCTACTGCATCGCCCCCCTCCCTCCCTTCCAGTTATATATTGGACACCTTGAAACCCTAAATAAGATAGATACTTATCATTAAAGTAACTTCCCACTAAAGTCACAATAAAAAAAGTATCTTTATTGCACAACCACATAAAATAAACCTATTTTTTAGTGATTGTACGCTTGTTGAATGCTTAAATATTTTAGAATACAAAGTTTAATTACGTGCAGTAAATAAGGTAGTATTTTTGTTTTTATTTTATTAAAATCAGTGGGGGCTTTTTGGTTACTGATGCATGCTTTGAGGGTTCTATATATACTTTTCCGTATTTGGGACACTTTGGATCATGGTACTTGGTGTTTCACGGAGATTGCATTCCATTTGCTGGCATCAGGGAGCCACTATTACAATCAGGGAGACTCCCTGAACTTCAGGGAGAGTTGGAAAGTCTGTTAAAGTGATGCAGCATAACTGTAAAAAGCTGAGAGGAAAATATCACATGATGATCTTTAAGTAAAAAAGGAAGATATTTTACCTCACAATTTTATCAGCTCACCAGCGTAAGTGCTGTGTAAACAGTTATTTTTTAGCCAATCAGCATCAGTAGTGCTGAGGTAATGCTTTGCCTTTGCTGTGATTTCATAGAACTTACTTAAAGGGACAGTAAACACCAGAATTTTTGTTGTTTAAAAAGGTAGATAATCCCTTTATTACCCATTCCCCAATTTTGCATAACTAACACAGTTATAATAATATACTTTTTACCTATGTGATTACCTTGTATCTATGACTCTGCAAACTGCCCCCTTATTTCAGTTCTTATAACAGACTTGCATTTTTAGCCAATCAGTGCTGGCTCCTAGGTGCTTCACGTGCCTGAGCTCAATGTAATCTATATGAAACACATGAACTAACGCCCTCTAGTGGTGAAAAACTGTCAAAATGCTTTCAAATTAGAGGCAGTCTTCAAGGTCTAAGAAATTAGCACATGAACCTCCTAGAGTTAGCTTTCAACTAAAAATACCAAGAGAACAAAGCAAAATTGGTAATAAAAATAAATGGGAAAGTTGTTTAAAATTACATGCCCTATTTAAATCCTGAAAGATTTTTTTTACTTTACTGTCCCTTTAAACTGACTAGGAAAATAACATGACTTTGCCTACACATGACAGATGCACACTTCCTAGCTTGTCCTGGGACAGGCATCCTGACTGGCTGCTTAAAGTTTCTTTACAGTGGGGTGTGAATGCTTAGGAAATTTGAGGTAAAATATCTTCCTTTTTTACATAGAGATGTTCAGATTATATTTTCTAGTCAGCCTTTTACAGCTATGCTGAATCACTTTCATGTGCTACAACTTTTGGGTATCATGTCCCTTTAAGTCTGCTTTACATTTTCAAGCATATTGAACTAAGCAGCATTGTTATACAAAATGGCTGTAATGTATCATATTGCAATCAAGTTTTCTTTCAACCTATCCGCATATGAAATAGTCCTCCTTTTGGCAGTAGTGTCTTGCACCTGACACTAAGGTATCCTCTTGCTGGCAAGGAAAATGATTGGACATTACAAATTGCTGTACATTCCACCTGTATGTCCTTTGTCATACTACTTACCTGCAAGATGCAGAACACAACAACAATACAATACAAGTATATTTTTTATTTTTTTGCAGTTTGTGGTACTTTGGGAAGCGAGAGTTCATTTATTATTATTATGTAATCTGACTTTAATCCTATAAAACTAAAGGAATGTTTCCTGTGCATCGTGTGCCATTTAACGTTGATATTTTAAGGTCCTTGCCAGGGTATTCTGTTACTAGTGTAAAGTCCAAAGCTGTAACTACAATATCACGTACAAGCAAGGCCTCACATTTACACCTCTGTGTCCCCTGTTGTGCTGACACATTGACACCAGCAAGCTGAAAAATGAAAAACAAAGCAATGTTTTTTCCAGTTTGTTTTCACTCACACAAGGCTGCAAGATATTGGCTTTGGCAAGAGAATTTGTTTTCTTTATTATAACGTTCTTGTGTGTTACCTAACATAAACCCAAAGATATTTCTCTCCTGTAAAGTTCCAAGTGTGGTGTTATTGCGTAAAGTTCTGAGGTATTCTGTTGTCTGTGTATGGCCTAAGGCTGCACTGACAATATGACATGGAAGCAAGGCCTCACAGAAAATGACACCTCTGTGTCTTATGTCATGACACACTGACATTCAGCAAGCTGAAAAACACATTAGAGCAAAGATTATTTTTTAAATTTTGCAATCAACATCTAGGCCTAGTAGAATAGTTTCATATATATATACAGGTTGCCCTCGTTTTACAACGGTTCAATTTACACCGTTTCAGAATAACAACCTTTTTTTCCAGTCATGTGACTGCTATTGAAAAGCATTGAGAAGCAGTGCATTTATTAAAATAACCAGTAGGTGGAGCTGTCCGCTTGTTTTTCAGTAAAGCCAATCGAGCTGAAATTAATCAGTTTAACCAGACCTGAGCTATCGAGCAGATTTCAAAGGAACAAGATCTTCCCGTCTATAAATCGTCTATAAATCAGTCCAGATTGGAATGCATAGAAAGAACTGTTTGCAGAAAAATGCAAGTGAAGTCTGTGTTGTGTGATTATTTTATTAGGTTTATAATGCTGTTTAGCAAATGTTTTTGTTCATTTAACATAGTTTAATTATATATTCTGTGTTGTGTGATTATTTTATTAGGTTTATAATGCTGTTTAGCAATTTTTTTGTTCATTTAACTTAGTTTAATTATATATTCTGTGTTTTTTATTATTTTATTAGGTTTATAATGCTGTTTAGCAATTTTTTTGTTCATTTAACTTAGTTTAATTATATATTCTGTGTTGTGTGATTATTTTATTAGGTTTATAATGCTGTTTAGCATTTAAAGTCTTCATGTCAAAGCTTTAAAAATAATGTATTAGATGTTACTTATGATAATTTTGAGAGGGTCCTGGAACCTATCTCCCTCACTTCCCATTGACTTACATTATAAACTGGGTTTCAATTTACAACGGTTTCGATTTACAACCATTGCTTCTGGAACCTAACCCCAGCGTAAACTGAGGGTTACTTGTATATATATATATATATATATATATATATATATACAGCTGTAACAATCTCTCAGACATGCCATGCGTCTTTTTATAGTAACGCATTCTTTTTGTTTCTATGCTAATGCATTGTTTTTGGCCTTTTTTCCGATCATTTTTTCCGCCTTTTCTCCACTTTGGTGTCTATTTGACGCTAGAGGCAGCCATCGTGGTTCATCTAGGGTGCAATAGTTTGTTTGCTGTGACTGATTGATTTGATGGTTTGTTTTGACCTTGCATCTGGATTTCCCCTTGGCTTTGTCTGCTGGTTTTACTGTCTCCTGTTGCCGATCTGATTTGGATTTGACTTTGCCTGACTCTTGCTGACCCTGGCCTGCGTGAATACTCTTTCTGGGTCTCATTCTTGAACCGCATCTCCAAGTAGGGTTTGACCTCTGCTTTTCTGACTATTCTTGTGGATTACCCTATAGGCTTTCTTTGAACACCTATATTCAGCTTCTCAAGTTCAGTAGTCACATCCTGGGTTCTATCCTGTGTGTGGAGACAGTGTTTATATATTCCACGTGTACTGGATGAACATTTAAGGGGGGTGAAGAGGGTGTTTTGTGGGCAGAGCCACAACAATAGGTTGGTCAAGCAAATTTCATGGGCAGAAATGTGTGGTTGGCTGAAATTCTGGAAACCAGCCCACATGGGGAAACCAATCAGGGGCCTAGATTTGGAGTTCGGCGGTAGCCGTCAAAACCAGCGTTAGAGGCTCCTAACGCTGGTTTTGGCCGCCCGCTGGTATTTGGAGTCAGTGATTAAAGGGTCTAACGCTCACTTTTCAGCCGCGACATTTCCATACCGCAGATCCCCCTACGCCATTTGCGTAGCCTATATTTTCAATGGGATCTTTCTAACGCTGGTATTTAGAGTCGTGGCTGAAGTGAGCGTTAGAGCTCTAACGACAAGATTCCAGCCGCCTGAAAATAGCAGGAGTTAAGAGCTTTCTGGCTAACGCCGGTTCATAAAGCTCTTAACTACTGTACCCTAAAGTACACTAACACCCATAAACTACCTATGTACCCCTAAACCGAGGTCCCCCCACACCGCCGCCACTCGATTAAAATTTTTAACCCCTAATCTGCCGACCGCCACCTACGTTATACTTATGTACCCCTAATCTGCTGCCCCTAACCCCGCCGACCCCTGTATTACATTTATTAACCCCTAACTTGCCCCCCACAACGTCGCCGCCAGCTACTTAAAATAATTAACCCCTAATCTTCCGACCGCAAATCGCCGCCACCTACGTTATCCCTATGTACCCCTAATCTGCTGCCCTAACATCGCCGACCCCTATATTATATTTATTAACCCCTAATCTGCCCCCCTCAACGTCGCCTCCACCTGCCTACACTTATTAACCCCTAATCTGCCGAGCGGACCTGAGCGCTACTATAATAAAGTTATTAACCCCTAATCCGCCTCACTAACCCTATCATAAATAGTATTAACCCCTAATCTGCCCTCCCTAACATCGCCGACACCTAACTTCAATTATTAACCCCTAATCTGCCGACCGGAGCTCACCGCTATTCTAATAAATGTATTAACCCCTAAAGCTAAGTCTAACCCTAACACTAACACCCCCCTAAGTTAAATATAATTTTTATCTAACGAAATAAATTAACTCTTATTAAATAAATTATTCCTATTTAAAGCTAAATACTTACCTGTAAAATAAATCCTAATATAGCTACAATATAAATTATAATTATATTATAGCTATTTTAGGATTAATATTTATTTTACAGGCAACTTTGTAATTATTTTAACCAGGTACAATAGCTATTAAATAGTTAAGAACTATTTAATAGTTACCTAGTTAAAATAATAACAAATTTACCTGTAAAATAAATCCTAACCTAAGTTATAATTAAACCTAACACTACCCTATCAATAAAATAATTAAATAAACTACCTACAATTACCTACAATTAACCTAACACTACACTATCAATAAATTAATTAAACACAATTCCTACAAATAAATACAATTAAATAAACTAGCTAAAGTACAAAAAATAAAAAAGAACTAAGTTACAGAAAATAAAAAAATATTTACAAACATAAGAAAAATATTACAATTTTAAACTAATTACACCTACTCTAAGCCCCCTAATAAAACAACAAAGCCCCCCAAAATAAAAAATTCCCTACCCTATTCTAAATTAAAAAAGTTACAAGCTCTTTTACCTTACCAGCCCTGAACAGGGCCCTTTGCGGGGCATGCCCCAAGAATTTCAGCTCTTTTGCCTGTAAAAAAAAACATACAATACCCCCCCCCCAACATTACAACCCACCACCCACATACCCCTAATCTAACCCAAACCCCCCTTAAATAAACCTAACACTAAGCCCCTGAAGATCTTCCTACCTTGTCTTCACCATCCAGGTATCACCAATCCGTCCTGGCTCCAAGATCTTCATCCAACCCAAGCGGGGGTTGGCGATCCATAATCCGGTCCAGAAGAGGCTCCAAAGTCTTCCTCCTATCCGGCAAGAAGAGGACATCCGGACCGGCAAACATCTTCTCCAAGCGGCATCTTCGATCTTCTTCCATCCGGAGCGAAGCGGCAGGATCCTGAAGACCTCCAGCGCGGAACATCCATCCGGACCGACGACTGAACAACGAATGACTGTTCCTTTAAGGGACGTCATCCAAGATGGCGTCCCTCGAATTCCGATTGGCTGATAGGATTCTATCAGCCAATCGGAATTAAGGTAGGAATTTTCTGATTGGCTGATGGAATCAGCCAATCAGAATCTAGTTCAATCCGATTGGCCGATCCAATCAGCCAATCAGATTGAGCTCGCATTCTATTGGCTGATCGGAACAGCCAATAGAATGCGAGCTCAATCTGATTGGCTGATTGGATCAGCCAATCGGATTGAACTTGATTCTGATTGGCTGATTCCATCAGCCAATCAGAAAATTCCTACCTTAATTCCGATTGGCTGATAGAATCCTATCAGCCAATCGGAATTCGAGGGACGCCATCTTGGATGACGTCCCTTAAAGGAACAGTCATTCGTCGTTCAGTCGTCGGTCCGGATGGATGTTCCGCGCTGGAGGTCTTCAGGATCCTGCCGCTTCGCTCCGGATGGAAGAAGATCGAAGATGCCGCTTGGAGAAGATGTTTGCCGGTCCGGATGTCCTCTTCTTGCCGGATAGGAGGAAGACTTTGGAGCCTCTTCTGGACCGGATTATGGATCGCCAACCCCCGCTTGGGTTGGATGAAGATCTTGGAGCCAGGACGGATCGGTGATACCTGGATGGTGAAGACAAGGTAGGAAGATCTTCAGGGGCTTAGTGTTAGGTTTATTTAAGGGGGGTTTGGGTTAGATTAGGGGTATGTGGGTGGTGGGTTGTAATGTTGGGGGGGGGGGGTATTGTATGTTTTTTTTTACAGGCAAAAGAGCTGAAATTCTTGGGGCATGCCCCGCAAAGGGCCCTGTTCAGGGCTGGTAAGGTAAAAGAGCTTGTAACTTTTTTAATTTAGAATAGGGTAGGGCATTTTTTATTTTGGGGGGCTTTGTTATTTTATTAGGGGGCTTAGAGTAGGTGTAATTAGTTTAAAATTGTTGTAATATTTTTCTTATGTTTGTAAATATTTTTTTATTTTCTGTAACTTAGTTCTTTTTTATTTTTTGTACTTTAGCTAGTTTATTTAATTGTATTTATTTGTAGGAATTGTGTTTAATTAATTTATTGATAGTGTAGAGTTAGGTTAATTGTAGGTAATTGTAGGTAGTTTATTTAATTATTTTATTGATAGGGTAGTGTTAGGTTTAATTATATCTTAGGTTAGGATTTATTTAACAGGTAATTTTGTAATTATTTTAACTAGGTAGCTATTAAATAGTTATTAACTATTTAATAGCTATTGTACCTGGTTAAAATAATTACAAAGTTGCCTGTAAAATAAATATTAATCCTAAAATAGCTATAATATAATTATAATTTATATTGTAGCTATATTAGGATTTATTTTACAGGTAAGTATTTAGCTTTAAATAGGAATAAGTTATTTAATAAGAGTTAATTTATTTTGTTAGATAAATATTATATTTAACTTAGGGGGGTGTTAGTGTTAGGGTTAGACTTAGCTTTAGGGGTTAATCCATTTATTAGAATAGCGGTGAGCTCCGATCGGAAGATTAGGGGTTAATAATTGAAGTTAGGTGTCGGCGATGTTAGGGAGGGCAGATTAGGGGTTAATACTATTTATGATAGGGTTAGTGAGGCGGATTAGGGGTTAATAACTTTATTATAGTAGCGCTCAGGTCCGCTCGGCAGATTAGGGGTTAATAAGTGTAGGCAGGTGTCGGCGACGTTGTGGGGGGCAGATTAGGGGTTAATAAATATAATATAGGGGTCGGCGGTGTTAGGGGTAGCAGATTAGAGGTTCATAGGGATAACGTAGGTGGCGGCGGTTTACGGAGCGGCAGATTAGGGGTTAATAATAATATGCAGGGGTCAGCGATAGCGGGAGCGGCAGAATAGGGGTTAATAAGTGTAAGGTTAGGGGTGTTTAGACTCGGGGTACATGTTAGAGTGTTAGGTGCAGACGTAGGAAGTGTTTCCCCATAGCAAACAATGGGGCTGCGTTAGGAGCTGAACGCTGCTTTTTTGCAGGTGTTAGGTTTTTTTTCAGCTCAAACAGCCCCATTGTTTCCTATGGGGGAATCGTGCACGAGCACGTTTTTGAGGCCGGCCGCGTCCGTAAGCAACTCTGGTATCGAGAGTTGCTTTTGCGGTAAAAATGCTCTACGCTCCTTTTTTGGAGCCTAACGCAGCATTTGTTTGAACTCTCGATACCAGAGTTAATTTTATGGTGTTTATACTGTTAGGTAAGGTGGGGCAGACTTGCTGGGCCTATGGCTCTTATCTGCCGTCAATATCTATGTTTCTATGTTTCTATGTTTCTATGGTGCGGCCAGAAAAAAGCCCGCGGAGCGTTAACAGCCCTTTTACCGCCGAACTCCAAATCTAGGCCAGGAGGTGCAGTAGGCAGAGCTCCCAGCCCATGGTAATCTCCCCATATATAAAATGGTTGGGAGCTTTGTACATATATTCTCTTTACTGATTGGTTGCTGCTTGCACAAGGTTTCTTGGAACTTGTAGTTCAGCTTTGGATATATGGTATACAGGGCCGACTCAACCATGGGACCAAGTGGGTCAAACGGACCCAGGAAGCACTTGACATGGGGCAGCACGTCAGAGGACAGGAATGGTCTGGGTCTGATAGTGACTGACTAGTCACTGTCTCCTTGGGGAGTAAGTCGCAGGCTCCCAGCAACATAATCTCATCATGCACAAAGACACAGAACACGGTCAGGGGTGATATTGAAGTTGGGATAAGCAATAGTTGCAGGCAGGTAGAAAGGCTTAGTAAGGTCAGTGGCCAGGCTAGTAAGTTGATATGCTAGTCAGTAATGTTACTACAGTGGTGGGGGGGGGCATCATTGCATTTAGTACAATATCTTGAGCTGGCCCTGATGGGTCTCTGCATGAATGACAGGGGGGGGGGGGGTCGGTCAAGAGGAGGAATATGCCCCCCCTGGAATTTTGTTTTGATATCCAAATGTAGGCACCCATTTAATTGACTTGTTGCCTAACTTGTGTTTTCCCATAAGTACTGTATGCATTACACTTTTACAAAAGATTTCTTAAAATACATATTAAAGGGATAGGACAGTTAAAATTAAACTTGCAGTATTCAAATAGAGCATGTCATTTTAAGACACTTCTAAATTCACTTCTTTTTTTAAGTCTACTTTGTTCTCTTGGTATCCCTTGTTGAAATAGAATACACACATATCCTACACTAGTGGGAGCTAGCTGATGATTGGTCCCTGCACACGTGTTCAGCAAGCTGCCAGTAGTGCAATGCTGTTCCTTCAGCAAAGGATAACAAGAGAATGAAGCAAATTTGTTAATACAAGTTAATTTGAAAGTTGTTTAAAATTGTATGTTACTTATTTTAATGGGTAAAACATCTCTAAGGGAATAGGATACCGTTTTGCAGCAACAAATGCACTGTACTGAGTTAATAAATTGTGCAAAATGATCAGTTGTCTGTGTTCACATCATGCTGTGTCCAAAGCAGCTTTAATGACCATTTTTTTAAATGAAATATACATTTTAGGTCAGACTCAGATTACATGTGCCACGTTATCTTGAGATTGGCCTTGCACTATCAGTATCGCTAAAGCAGGTATTACAAGTAATTTGGTTAAAAAAATTACCCAAAGACTTGTTTCATGCACATTGCTAAATAAGGGCAATTCATACATTTAATAGGAAGGACTAATTTGTGTGCTAGCTGCATTTACCTTATAAGTACACGTTAATAGTTGTATGCCCAATGGCCACAATAATCAGCTTTTTATAAATATATATAGTTTTTAAAGATGTTGTATTACACAAATGGTACCCACCAGCATTACTGTCTAACTAATCCCACCATAATAAATACCTAAACTTTTCCAGTCCCACAACAATTTTAAATACTAAACCACAACAACCCATCATTGCATTAGCCCTCACTGCTAAAAAAAACTAATTGCATTAGCTCCTCACTGTCACAACCTGTAACACTAAACCCCCTCACTGCCACAACCTGTAACACTAAACCCCCTCACTGCCACAACCTGTAACACAAAACCTCCTCACTGCCACAGCCTGTAACACTAAGGGCCTATCTATCAAGCTTGATGCCCCGTGTTTCTGGCGAGCCTTCAGACTCGCCAGAAACACAAGTTATGGAGCAGCGGTCTAAAGACCGCTGCTCCATAACCTGTCCGCCAGCTATGAGGAGGCGGAAAGACATTGCCGCAATTCAACCTGATCAAATACGATCGGGTTGATTGACACCCCCCTGCTAGCAGCCGATTGGCCGCAAATCTGCAGGGGGCAGCGTTGCACCAGGATTTCACAAGAGCTGCTGGTTCAATGCTGAATGCGGAGAGCGTATTGCTCTACACATTCAGCAAGGTCTGTCATCAATGATCCGCAATGTCGGATCATGTCCGACAGGCCTTTCATAAATAGGCCCCTAAACCTTCTCACTGTCACAACCCGTAACACTTAATCTCCTCACTGCCACAGCCTGTAACACTTAACCCCTCACTGCCACAACCTGTAACACTAAACCTCCTCACTGCCACAACCTGTAACACTAAAACCTCCTCACTGCCACAACCTGTAACACTAAACCTCCTCACTGCCACAACCTGTAACACTAAACCTCCTCACTGCCACAACCTGTAACACTAAACCTCCTCACTGCCACAACCTGTAACACTAAACCTCCTCACTGCCACAACCTGTAACACTAAACCTCCTCACTGCCACAACCTGTAACACTAAACCTCATCACTGCCACAACCTGTAACACTAAACCTCCTCACTGCCACAACCTGTAACACTAAGGGGCCTATCTATCAAGCTCCGTATGGAGCTTGATAGCCCGTGTTTCTGGCGAGCCTTCAGACTCGCTAGAAACACAAGTTCTGGAGACCGCTCCTCTTTTCGGCAATTTAGGAATGCTTGCCTATTGCTATTTGACTTACGGCCCAGGATCTATCCGACCGACAGGTCCAAGGTACTAACTATTCTCTCTTACCTTAGGGGTGAACCCAAGGCCTGGGCTGACTCATTTTATGAGACCCAGGACCCTATCCTAAACTTTCTGGATGCCTTCCTTAAAGCTTTATCATCCCTCTATGATGACCCCTACCGTCAAATAACTGCTGAAAGTAAACTCAGAAGTTTAAAGCAGTTGAAGACCCCAGTTGAAGAGTATATTAACCGTTTCAAGATCTGGGTCAGAGACTCCCTCTGGAATGAGGTCTCCTTAAAAAACCAATATCGTTTAGGTCTAGCTGAAGAGATTAAGGATGAACTTGCTAGGGTTGGATTACCAGACCGTTTAGAAGAATTATACACTCTCACTACTACTATAGACCGCAGACTCAGGGAGAGGAGGCAAGAAAAAAATAAATATGAGTTTATACGCTTATCAATGTATACTGATATTCATACATATATTTTCATATTAGTATGTTTTCAGTACTTGTTTATTTATCTATGTGATACTTTGGACAGGTTCCATATACCCCAATCTATATATACTTGATCACAAGAGAAAGGTATTTGTGTGGGATCACACATGTGGCGACACACATACACATAAATATACACATATGAAGCATATTTGCGGATATTTCAAGTACAAAGATTTCCATATTAATTTAGTTTCTGTTGACACTCATGTACATGTACCTTGTACCTCTTATATATATGCATATATTCTTTATATGTTTTTATATACTTTTTATTTATGTATTCTGTCCACCTGTGTGACCCTCTTAATCACATCAATGGATGAACAATTATTGATATACGGTCATAACCTTACCTTTTTGCTGTATATGGTCATTTCTTTAAATGTTTCTTGTGTTTTCAGTAGTTTCTCACGGTTTTACACATGAGGATGACCAATACTAATTGTGCTCTAATATTAAATTGGGCAATATGGCTCTATTTGGTTATTTCCTTATTTGTGAAATAGTGATCTTTAAGCCTTTTTTTTCTTCCATTTCTTGTCTATTTTATATGATTTATTATATAAACTGTTTTATGAATAATTTGTAATAATTCTTTGATGTAACTTTTGATGCAATTTCTTAACAAGCCAAGCATTGCTATACTTTCACAAGTAATATGTATTTGTTTTTAAGTATACAACCTAATGCATCCAAATGGGACTGAGTATTGTAATTAATAAGAAGAGAGTTCATGTGTGAAACTGATTGTAATACAAAATTTAACAGATTTATCTCCTATTGGTTCCTGCCCCTTTAAATGCATCAGCTTCCCTTACTTGCAATTATGCGCGAAACATGTTAGATGGCTAACTACCCTCCTTGCTATTTTGTGTCTCCTTATTTTTAATGGAATAAAGCTTTTTTTACCTGTTGCTCAGCAGCCTTCCATTTTTTTGTTTCTTGCTGAGTCTTTGGCGGTCGTCCTCCTCTACTTGGTTGGCTCCACACACCCCTTCCCAGTTTTTGGTTTGACCCGCTCACACCGGTCCTACACGGAAGTACAATGTAGCAGCTCCGCTTTCCCCTCTCTCTGCAAGAAAAAATCCCTCAAATCCCCCAGTGCGCAGGATACTCCCAACACCACCTACTTCCAGTCCATCAGCCGAACAACCCATGGATATCAGTTTCTTGCGTGGACCCCTCACGCCACAAGAGAAGGCGAGACGCCATTCACTAAATTTGTGTATGTACTGCGCAGCAGCAGACCATGCAGTTAAGGATTGTCCACTACTACTGAAACAGAAGTTAGGTAAGGTACACATTCTGAAACAGTGTTTGCACACAAATAACACAACCACTGCGTATCTTACTACACCTTTATTCTTGCAGTGGGATCGACACAGGATAAAATGTAATGCCATCATCGACACAGGCTGTAAGGAAAGTGGTTGCAGTAATTGCTCATATGACACTTTCACGCAAAGAATTTAAGCCTTATACAGCTTCACCCTACTCAACCATAATTCCCAAAACATCCATTATTGGATTCATGTCCAAAGATTTTGCAGAGCTTAAATCCCAACAGCAATTGGATACTACGAAAATCTCTTATTCCCTTACACCAGATGATAACGGAATCCTTTGTAACCACACTCCGCAATAAGGCTTTGCATTTGACTCATGACTCTCCTTTGGCTGGACATTTGGGAGTGCACAAGACTCTAGACCTCCTACAAAGACACTTTTGGTAGCCTTCCATGAGACTCTCAGTAAAAAATTACATCAAGTCATGCTCACTTGCCAGACCTGTAAACCCTCACATCAATTGCCTTTGGGCTTATTGTAGAATATACCCATTCCTGAATACCCATGGAGAAGCGTGTCTATGGACTTTATAGTTGATCTCCCAAAATCCAACGGGAAAACGGTCATCTTTGTCATAGTAGACTTATTCTCACGAATGGCTCATTTCATACCAACAGACTCCCTTCCTATAGCACAAAAAAACGCAGACTTGTTCATTAAGGAGGTGGTTCGCTTACATGGTCTCCCAACATCTGTTCTCAGCGACAGAGGGTCACAATTCACCTCTAAATTTTGGAAATTTCTCTGCTCATCTCTCTCAATTCAACAACACCTCACCACCTCATACCACCCGCAAACAAACGGCCTTTGTGAGAGGATCAACCAATGGCTCGAACAGTACCTGAGATGTTTCTGCTCTAGCGCACATGATACCTGGGCATCATATCTTCCTCACGCAGAATTTGCCTACAATAATACAAGTAACTCTTCTACTAGTTACTCCCCCTTCTATGTCAATTCTGGTCTCCATCCACGCTTCCATCCCTTGCCTTTCACTGACACTCCTTGTCCTCAGGTTAATGATCTTGTTAATTCCATCAAACAGACATACACAGTGGTCCAAGACAACATCAAACAAGCACAAGCTACTCAAAGGCGCTTCTATGATCTACGCCATCGTCCACATCCAGTCTATAAAATAGGAGACATGGTTTGGTTAAGTACCAAAAATCTAAAGATACCCACACCTTGCAAGAAGTTTAATAAACTCTTAGTGGGACCTTTCCCGATAGTTGCCATCCGCAACCCCGTTACTGTTACTCTGCAGCTCCCGTCATCTTATCGCACCCACCCGACATTCCACATCTCACTCATCAAACCCTGTGATACCTCTCGTCTTCAGCCTGTCCCTGCACCGGCTTCCCCGACGCCTCATCCCGAGTATGAGGTACATTCCATAGTGGATTCCCGTCGTTGTCATGGACAACTTCAGTACCTCATCCATTGGGCCGGGTTTGATTCCTCTGAAGATTCCTGGGAGCCTGCAGCCAACCTTTCGGTTCCTCGTCTGGTATCTGTGTTTCATAGACGCCATCAGGATCGACCAGCACTTTGATACCTTCTTGAAGGTCCTTTGGGGGGGGAAGTGTCATAAACCTCCTATTCCACCTTTAACATATAGCCCTATTCCTCATACCACCTTTTTATCCAATTAACAACCTTTGCAGTTTCCAATATAACCAGCTTGCTCCCATGGTCCTTTGCTGGTTTATTGAAGTTCCTATGCTACAGTCTCCAGCCCTTAACTACACTACTAAGCAATTGAGGAGTTAACTTGTTCTGTTCTCCCTCACTTACTACAGAAACACCTACCTAAAGCCTTAAGCTGTCACGGCAGCTCCACGCTGATCCTGAGACCCCACCTCCTTCCTAATCGGCAGGCTCGCATGATACAGTTCTACAACTCAGCAGTTCTACAACTCAGCGTGTGACGCTGCACGCTTTCTTCTACCCTGTCGCTACGATTCCTGCACAGAAGGCAGCCTAGCCTCACACACTGAACGGATCTCAGTGTTCACCACTGACCGGACTCAGAGCAGCTGCACGCTGCATGTAAAGGAAACCTTCGGGTGTGCTCTCTCAGGTTCCGTATAATTAGAGACTAAGTTCTGTGTGATTCTGGATGTAATCCTTGTTTATTAAGCATGCTCTGTTGACTAACCCTGCCATATTTATCTAAGCCTAGTACTAGCTGTTATATCTCCTGCATGGAAATGCTCACATTACACGGACACTGGGTTACTTTGTGTAAAGACTCATGCAGAATTACTTCACAGACACACGCATCCACATCTCTGCATGATAGTTACCAGTGACATCACAGTTAATCTCTTTACTACTGTTACCACTCCAAAGTAGCTATCTATTAATATACTGCCTGTCTTAATACCCATTAGTACAAACTCTTATTTCTGGGTAAAGGTTACATGGCAATATCAATCCCAAGTGATTAAGCAAAACTGACTTCTTTTACTTGTGACAATAAATCAATTTATAGCACAAGTAAACAACAGGTACAGCATTTAGCTGCTGATCTTTAACTGTCACAACCCATAACACTAAACCGCCTCACTGCCACAACCTGTAACACTAAACCTCCTCACTGCCACAACCCGTAACACTAAACAGCCTCACTGTCACAACCTGCAACACTAAACCTCCTCTCTGCCACAACCTGTAACACTAACCTCCTCCACAACCTGTAACACTAAACCTCCTCACTGCCACAACCTGTAACACTAAACCTCCTCACTGCCACAACCTGTAACACTAAACCTCTTCACTGCCACAACCTGTAACACTAAACCTCTTCACTGCCACAACCTGTAACACTAAACCTCCTCACTGCCACAACCTGTAACACTAAAACTCCTCACTGCCACAACCTGTAACACTAAACCTCCTCACTGCCACAACCTGTAACACTAAACCTCTTCACTGCCACAACCTGTAAAACTAAACCTCCTCACTGCCACAACCTGTAACACTAAACCTCCTCACTGCCACAACCTGTAACATTAAAACTCCTCACTTCCACAACCTGTAACACTAGACCTCCTCACTACCACAACCCGTAACAGTAAACCTCCTCACTGCCACAGCCTGTAACACTAAACCTCCTCACTGCCACAATCTGTAACACTAAACCTCCTCACTGCCACAACCCATAACACTAAACCTTCTCACTGCCACAACCTGTAACACTAAACCTCCTCACTGCCACAACCCATAACACTAAACCTTCTCACTGCCACAACCTGTAACACTAAACCTCCTCACTGCCACAATCTGTAACACTAAACCTTCTCACTGCCACAATCTGTAACACTAAACCTCCTCACTGCCACAATCTGTAACACTAAATCTTCTCACTGCCACAACCTGTAACACTAAACCTTCTCACTGCCACAACCTGTAACACTAAACATCCTCACTGCCACAACCCATAACACTAAACCTTCTCACTGCCACAACCTGTAACACTAAACCTCCTCACTGCCACAATCAGTAACACTAAACCTCACTGTCACAACTTGTAACACTAAACCTCCTCACTGCCACAACCTGTAACACTAAACCTCCTAACTGCCACAACCTGTAACACTAAACCTCCTCACTGCCACAACCTGTAACACTAGACCTCCTCACTTCCACAACCCGTAACACTAAACCTCCTCACTGTCTGTCATGAACCTCCTATTCCACCTTTAACATATAGCCCAATTCCTCATACCACCTTTTTATCCAATTAACAACCTTTGCAGTTTCCAATATAACCAGCTTGCTCCCATGGTCCTTTGCTGGTTTATTGAAGTACCTACACTACTAAGCAATTGAGGAGTTAACTTGTTCTGTTCTCCCTCACTTACTACAGAAACACCTACCTAAAGCCTTAAGCTGTCACGGCAGCTCCACGCTGATCCTGAGATCCCACCTCCTTCCTAATAGGCAGGCTCGCCTGATATAGTTCTACAACTCGGCGTGTGACGCTGCACGCTTCCTTCTACCCTGTCGCTACGATTCCTGCACAGAACGCAGCCTAGCCTCACACACTGAACGGATCTCAGTGTTCACCGCTGACCGGACTCAGAGCAGCTGCACGCTGCATGTAAAGGAAACCTTTGGCTGTGCTCTCTCAGGTTCCATATAATTAGAGACTAAGTACCTTGTGATTCTGGATGTAATCCTTGTTTATTAAGCATGCTCTGTTGACTAACCCTGCCATATTTATCTAAGCCTAGTACTAGCTGTTATATCTCCTGCATGGAAATGCTCACATTACACGGACACTGGGTTACTTTGTGTAAAGACTCATGCAGAATTACTTCACAGACACACGCATCCACATCTCTGCATGATAGTTACCAGTGACATCACAGTTAATCTCTTTACTACTGTTACCACTCCAAAGTAGCTATCTATTAATATATTGCCTGTCTTAATACCCATTAGTGCAAACTCTTATTTCTGGGTAAAGGTTACATGGCAATATCAATCCCAAGTGATTAAGCGTTTGTTTAACAAACTTTCAAACTGACTTCTTTTACTTGTGACAACAAATCAATTTATAGCACAAGTAAACAACAGGTACAGCATTTAGCTGCTGATCTTTAACTGTCACAACCCATAACACTAAACCGCCTCACTGCCACAACCTGTAACACTAAACCTCCTCACTGCCACAACCCGTAACACTAAACAGCCTCACTGTCACAACCTGCAACACTAAACCTCCTCTCTGCCACAACCTGTAACACTAAACCGCCTCACTGCCAAAACCTGTAACACTAAACCTCCTCACTGCCACAACCCGTAACACTAAACATCCTCACTGCCACAACCTGCAACACTAAACCCAGAGGCGTAACTAGAAACCACAGGGCCCAGGTGCAGAAATCTATGAAGCCACCCCCCCCCCCAAACTCATTTAACACAAAAAAAAATTGTGAATCAGATTACATGTCTGCAAAAGGAGGTAACCTGTGCCCACAGTCTGTCAGTCTGTGAGATGGTCTGCCCCCTATTACTGTATAAAGTGACACTGTTTAACCCACCAGTACTGTATATAGTGAGTTAGTGACACAGTCTGTAATCTGCCGGTGAGATGGCTGGCCTGACCCTACCCGCCCCAGTACTTTATATAGTGACCACAGTAGTCAGCGACATGGTTCAGCCCCCCACGTACTGTATATAGTGGTACTGTATAGTGACACTGTTTAGCCCCCAATGCTGTAGTAATCTGCTGGTTCCACAAACAATCACACACACACATACATACACACACACACACACATAAACACAAACATATATGCATAAATACACACATACATACACACACATACATAAATACACATACTTATAGGTTTAATTGTACATTACAGTCATCACCCTGTGAGGTCATGGAATAACAAAACTTTATTATTATTATTATATTAAATATAAATCAAATATCAAAGGAGCCTAAATCAAATGGTTCATAAAGAGAGGAACAAGA
Source organism: Bombina bombina (assembly GCF_027579735.1). Lineage (NCBI taxonomy): Eukaryota > Metazoa > Chordata > Amphibia > Anura > Bombinatoridae > Bombina > Bombina bombina. Next base: position 69,185,370 of record NC_069505.1, read on the forward strand.
ATTGTAATTCTATGAGCCATGGCACCCTGACCCTGTGGTTTGTTCTATGTTACCAAGTTAGTATTTTACAGCATTAATAGTATCACGGGACAGCAATATTTAACCATTTTATTGCAAATGATTTAACTACTTGATTGGCCACAATTGCCAGGCATGGTGCACAGTTGTCAACCCAATTTATAGCATTTTGTTTTCTGAGCAAAATAACTTTTTATACATCCAACATAATTTCTATCAAAATAGATACATAAATAAATACAAAACATCTGTAATGGAGAGATACTGGAATTAAAGTCTGCTTTTATTTTCTTGTAGTTAAAACTTACAATACTGATACTCACAGGCAATGTCACAAATGTAGTATGGAGTTGGACCATTTGAATATAATTAAAACCATTATAGTGTTCTGCTACTAAACATAAAAATCTAATGTTAGCAGGGGGAAAAAGCATCTTGTAGTATATTGAGTTGTTATGCAGTTATTAATTGTCCATTATACCTACAGCAGTGATTTGGCTCCTTGGCTGCCCATTTGCTTTTTATGGTGATATTATGGTGACCCTAGGTCCCTACTACCCCCCCAGCCAGTACTATATGTAGTGTGTGACTGTGAAGTGATAAAGTCTGTGAGATGATTCGGCCCTGATACTCCTCTAAAACGCTCAGCTTCACCGTTTGCGGCCATTGCGCTACTGACCACCTGACACCTGTCCAGTCCACTACTTAAGTTACTGGTTCAAATATATCAGCCGGGCAGCCTGCCACAATGCCACTCAGCCTCAATCTGACTCACCAACACTAGCCGAGTAGCCGTCTCTAGCCGCCCTCCTCGCTCAGCTGCCTCTGCTTGTCACATGTCTCTCACTCACACCGACAACCCGCAACACTAAAACTCCTCACTGTCACAATCCGCAACACTAAAACTCCTCACTGTCACAATCCGCAACACTAAAACTCCTCACTGTCACAATCCGCAACACTAAAACTCCTCACTGTCACAATCCGCAACACTAAAACTCCTCACTGTCACAATCCGCAACACTAAAACTCCTCACTGTCACAACCCGCAACACTAAAACTCCTCACTGTCACAATCCGCAACACTAAAACTCCTCACTGTCACAATCCGCAACACTAAAACTCCTCACTGTCACAATCCGCAACACTAAAACTCCTCACTGTCACAATCCGCAACACTAAAACTCCTCACTGTCACAATCCGCAACACTAAAACTCCTCACTGTCACAATCCGCAACACTAAAACTCCTCACTGTCACAATCCGCAACACTAAAACTCCTCACTGTCACAATCCGCAACACTAAAACTCCTCACTGTCACAATCCGCAATACTAAAACTCCTCACTGTCACAATCCGCAATACTAAAACTCCTCACTGTCACAATCCACAACACTAAAACTCCTCACTGTCACAATCCGCAATACTAAAACTCCTCACTGTCACAATCCGCAACACTAAAACTCCTCACTGTCACAATCCGCAACACTAAAACTCCTCACTGTCACAATCCGCAACACTAAAACTCCTCACTGTCACAATCCGCAACACTAAAACTCCTCACTGTCACAATCCGCAACACTAAAACTCCTCACTGTCACAATCCGCAACACTAAAACTCCTCACTGTCACTATCCGCAACACTAAAACTCCTCACTGTCACAATCCGCAACACTAAAACTCCTCACTGTCACAATCCGCAATACTAAAACTCCTCACTGTCACAATCCGCAATACTAAAACTCCTCACTGTCACAATCCGCAACACTAAAACTCCTCACTGTCACAATCCGCAACACTAAAACTCCTCACTGTCACAATCCGCAATACTAAAACTCCTCACTGTCACAACCCGCAATACTAAAACTCCTCACTGTCACAATCCGCAATACTAAAACTCCTCACTGTCACAACCCGCAACACTAAAACTCCTCACTGTCACAACCCGCAACACTAAAACTCCTCACTGTCACAATCCGCAACACTAAAACTCCTCACTGTCACAATCCGCAACACTAAAACTCCTCACTGTCACAATCCGCAACACTAAAACTCCTCACTGTCACAATCCGCAACACTAAAACTCCTCACTGTCACAATCCGCAATACTAAAACTCCTCACTGTCACAATCCGCAATACTAAAACTCCTCACTGTCACAACCCGCAACACTAAAACTCCTCACTGTCACAACCCGCAACACTAAAACTCCTCACTGTCACAATCCGCAACACTAAAACTCCTCACTGTCACAATCCGCAACACTAAAACTCCTCACTGTCACAATCCGCAACACTAAAACTCCTCACTGTCACAATCCGCAATACTAAAACTCCTCACTGTCACAATCCGCAATACTAAAACTCCTCACTGTCACAATCCGCAATACTAAAACTCCTTACTGTCACAATCCGCAATACTAAAACTCCTCACTGTCACAATCCGCAATACTAAAACTCCTCACTGTCACAATCCGCAATACTAAAACTCCTCACTGTCACAATCCGCAATACTAAAACTCCTCACTGTCACAATCCGCAACACTAAAACTCCTCACTGTCACAATCCGCAACACTAAAACTCCTCACTGTCACAATCCGCAACACTAAAACTCCTCACTGTCACAATCCGCAACACTAAAACTCCTCACTGTCACAATCTGGATCACTAAAACGTTTCACTGTCACAGCATCCAACACTAAGGGGCCGATCTATCAAATGTCTGTCCGACATGATCCGATCAGCAGATCATGTCCGACAGACATCGCTGAATGCGGACAGTTTTACGCTCTCCACATTCAGCATTGCACAAGCAATTCTTGTGAACTGCTGGGGCAACACCGCCCCTTGCAGAGGTGTCAATCAACCCAATCGTATTAGATCGGGTTGATTTTAGCCAATGTTTGTTCGCGTCCTTAGAGCTGGCAGACAGGTTATGGAGCAGTGGTCTTTAGACCGCTGCTTCATTACTTGTGTTTCTGACGAGCCTGAAGGCTCGCCAGAAGCACGGGGCATCAAGCACTATACAAAGCTTGATAAATATGCCCCTAAAACTCTTTAACCCCCACAACCTGCAACAATAAAACTCTTTAATGTGACAACTTGCAATACTAAACCTCCACAACATGCAACAGTGAAATTCTTCAATTTTCTTTCAGTGGATATAGCATTGTAAAGCGAGGCCATCATTTACAAAGAGATCCTTTAACCTCAGCAGTGTTTGTAGAAGAAACATTGTTATACGATCACCAGCTGATTACTCACTCACAGTGCTACCATGTGAAGGGCAACAAGTAATTGTGAAGAATTTTGTCTTTACAGAAGTGTCAGTTTGCAAAAAATCTTACATCCAGGCTGCACGTTTGTCTGGACAATTCGCTGGTAAGAGCAGACTGAGAGTATTGTTCTTTCCTACATGGCATAAGAATAAATTTACTGATGTATCAATGAAGAAGATGCTCAACAAAGTGTTAAATTCATGAGCAGCATTAATTTTAGTTGGCTGTCTTAAAGGGACATTAAACACTTTGAGCTGGTGATATAAAATGATAAATTGTATATATAAAAATCTCTAAAATATACTTTCATTGTTTATTTTGCCCCCTTTTCCTGTAATTCCAGTTCCTGTTAGAAATGTTAGTGCAGAACATATGTTATATTCCGCTCAGCAATTGGCTGCACACTCTAGTGACCTATTTATATCTTTCCCTAATTGGTCATAACAGTGAAAGTAACCTAAGTTACAACATGGCAGCTCCCATTGTTTTATAGACACTTAAACTTTTCACTTATTTTGTTACTAGCTACTAATGAAACTTTAAAAAAATATATCTTATCTTTTCTTTGTATGCATCACTCTATCTACCATCTATTTAGGGTTTAATATCTTTCGGCTAGATTACGAGTCTTGCGTTACGGTTAAAAAGCAGCGTTGAGAAGTCCCAACGCTGCTTTTTAACACCCGCTGGTATTACGAGTCTTGCAGGTACAGGTGTACCGCTCACTTTTTTTCCACGAACTCGAACATACCGCAAATCCACTTACATCAATTGCGCATCCCATATTTTCAATGGGATTTTCCTAATGCCGGTATTACGAGACTTGGAAAAGTGAGCGGTACACCCTCTCCTGTCAAGACTCATACCGCATTTAAAAATCAGTAGTTAAGAGTTTTATGGGCTAACGCCGTAACATAAAACTCTTATCTAAAGTGCTAAAAAGTACACTAACACCCATAAACTACCTATTAACCCCTAAACCGAGCCCCCCCACATCGCAAACCCCTAATCTGCCGATCGGACATCGCCGCCACTTTAATAAATATATAACCCCTAAACCACCGCACTCCCACCTTGCAAACATTAGTTAAATTTTATTAACCCCTAATCTGCCGTACCTAACATCGCTGACACCTACCTAGATTTATTAACCCCTAAACTGCCGCCCCAACGTCGCCGCAACTATATTAAATGTATTAACCCCTAAATCTAAGTCTAACCCTAACACCCCCCTAACTTAAATATAATTTAAATAAATCTAAATAAAATTACTACAATTAAATACATTATTCTTATTTAAAACTAAATACTTACCTTTAAAATAAACCCTAAGATAGCTACAATATAACTAATAGTTACATTGTAGCTATCTTAGGGTTTATTTTTATTTTACAGGAAACTTTGTATTTATTTTAACTAGGTGCGATAGTTATTAAATAGTTATTAACTATTTAATAACTACCTATCTAAAATAAAGACAAATATACCTGTAAAATAAAACCTAACCTAAGTTACGATTACACCTAACACTACACTATAATTAAATTATTTCCCTACACTAACTACAATTTAATACAATTATCTAAATTACGGAAAAAAAAACCCACTAAATTACAGAAAATAATAAAATAATTACAATTTTTAAACTAATTACACCTAATCTAATCCCCCTAATAAAATAAAAAAGCCCCCCAAAATAATAAAAATCCCTACCCTTCACTAAATTACAAATAGCCCTTAAAAGGGCTTTTTGCAGGGCATTGCCTCAAAGTAATCGGCTCTTTTACCTGTAAAAAAAATACAATACCCCCCAGCATTAAAACCCACCACCCACACACCCAACCCTACTCTAAAACCCACCCAATCCCCCCTTAATAAAACCTAACACTAACCCCTTGAAGATCACCCTACCTTGAGACGTCTTCACCCAACCGGGCAAAAGTGGTCCTCCAGACGGGCAGAAGTCTTCATCCAAGCCGGGAAGAAGAGGTCCTCCAGACGGGCAGAAGTCTTCATCCAGGCGGCATCTTCTATCTTCATCCATCCAGAACAGAGCGGGTCCATCTTCAAGATATCCGATGCGGAGCATCCTCTTCTGTCTTGATCCGACGACTAAATGACGGTACCTTTAAGTGACATCATCCAAGATGACGTCCCTTCAATTCCGATTGGTTGATAGAATTCTATCAGTCAATCGGAATTAAGGTAGAACAAATCCTATTGGCTGATCCAATCAGCCAATAGGATTGAGCTTGCATTCTATTGGCTGTTCCAATCAGCCAATAGAATGCAAGCTCAATCCTATTGGCTGATTGGATCAGCCAATAGGATTGAACTTCAATCCTATTAGCTGATTGCATCAGCCAATAGGATTTTTTCTACCCTAATTCCGATTGACTGATAGAACTCTATATGCCAATCGGAATTGAAGGGACGCCATCATGGATGACGTCACTTAAAAGTATCGTCATTTAGTCGTCGGATCAAGACAGAAGAGGATGCTCCGCGTCAGATGACTTGAAGATGGACCCGCTCCGGATGGATGAAGATAGAAGATGCCGCCTGGATGAAGACTTCTGCCCGTCTGGAGGACCTCTTCTTTCTGGCTTGGATGAAGACTTCTGCCCGTCTGGAGGACCACTTCTGCCCGGTTGGGTGAAGACGTCTCAAGGTAGGGTGATATTCAAGGAATTAGGTTTTATTAAGGGGGGATTGGGTGGGTTTTAGAGTAGGGTTGGGTGTGTGGGTGGTGGGTTTTAATGTTTGGGGGGTATTGTATTTTTTTTTTCAGGTAAAAGAGCCTATTACTTTGGGGCAATGCCCAGCAAAAGCCCTTTTAAGGGTTATTTGTAATTTAGTGTAGGGTAGGGATTTTTATTATTTTGGGGGTCTTTTTTATTTTATTAGGGGGATTATATTAGGTGTAATTAGTTTAAAGAAATTGTAATTATTTTATTATTTTCTGTAATTTAGTGGGGGTTTTTATCATAATTTAGATAATTATATTTAATTGTAGTAAGTGTATGGAATTAATTTAATTATAGTGTAGTGTTAGGTGGAATTGTAACTTAGGTTAGGTTTTATTCTACAGGTCAATTTGTCTTTATTTTAGCTAGGTCGTTATTAAATAGTTAATAACTATTTAATAACTATTGTACCTAGTTAAAATAAATACAAAGTTGCCTGTAAAATAAATATAAATCCTAAAATAGCTACAATGTAATTATTAATTATATTGTAGCTATCTTAGGGTTTATTTTATTGGTAAGTATTTAGTTTTAAATAGGAATAATTTATTTAATTGTAGTAATTTTATTTAGATTTATTTAAATTAAATTTAAGTTAGGGGCTTAGGCTTAGACTTAGACTTAGATTTAGGGGTTAATAACTTTATTATAGTGGCGGCGACATTGGGGTGGCAAATTAGTGGTTAATATGTGTAGTTAGGTTGTGGCGACATTGGGGGCGGCAGATTAGGGGTTAATAAATATAATGTAGGTGTCAGCGATGTTGGGTGCAGCATATTAGGGGTTCATAAGTATGGCGGCGGTGTCTGTAGAGGCAGATTAGGGGTTAATAATATAATGTAGGTTGCGGCGATGTTGGGGGCGGCAGATTAGGGGTTAATAAGTGTAAGATTAGGGGTGTTTAGACTCAGGGTTCATGTTAGGGTGTTAGGTGTAGACATAAAATGTATTTCCCCATAGGAATCAATGGAGCTGCGTTTGGAGCAGAACGCTGCTTTTTTGCAGGTGTTAGGTTTTTTTTCAGCTGAATCTGCCCCATTGATCCCTATGGGGAAAATCGTGCACGAGCACATTTTAGCAGCTCACCGCTACCGTAAGCAGTGCTGGTATTGAGGTGAGATGTGGAGCTAAATTTTGCTCTCAGCTCACTTTTCTGCGGCTAACGCCAGGTTTGTAAAAACCCGTAATACCAGCGTTGTTTGTAGGTTAGCGGTGAGCTGAAACTGCTCGTTAGCACCGCAAGCCTTACCGACAAAAATTCATAATCTAGCCGTTTGTTTGTTAAGGATCTGTCACTGTATCACAAACAAAATGGATTATCTGCTTTCTTTTTTTCTTTTGCTAATTTGTTATAGGATCATTAATTATAGTAGAATTGTGTAATCAACAAGTACATAATAAAAATACAATGCAATGGCTTTTTAAATGAGCAATAAATGTTTTCTGATACATTTCAAAATGTCCTTTCATCTGACAGCCATCAACCAATCACATACATGTATACACTGTGAATTGTTGCACATGCTCAGAAGAGATTGGTGCCTCAGAAAGTGCATATTAAAAGACTGTGTGGAATTTGATCATTTAAATCAATTTGAAAGTCACTTAAAACTTCATGATCTATCTGAATCATAAAAAATTTAATTTTAAGTTTTAGTGTCCTTTTAATGAATAAGACTATGCAATTATGTTACCACCTACTCAACCAGATCATTTGAAGTAGCTGTTGGACAGAAGATATGAGAAGTTGCTGGAAGCTATTTAAATCTTATGTGTTAGGTTTTCCGCTGGCATCTGGTAGCAAAGGCTTTCAGACCTTTTCCTTCATCTACTAGGCGTTTTACCAGTGTTTGTGCATTTATAGCTTTGTTCAGGATTAGTTAGTGTCAAACAGTATAGGCCTATGGCTGATCTATTGTCATTCTATTGTCAAAATCTACATTTCTATGACTTGTTCTTCCAATTTCTTTATTTTTTTCTTTATTTTTTTTTACTTTTAAGAAAAAAAGAACATATACTTCTTGTTGAAACAACTTTGTAGTTTGACAGAAGACATTATACACTGAAGAACACTGTTTTGGCAAAAACTGAGTATTTGGTAGAAAAAGTTTGTAAACATTTATGACAGCTATTAGGTCATTTCTTTTGCTTTTCATTGATGTATTTATGTCTTGCACTTGCAAAGCTTTAAGTTATTGTGTCATGAGCTGTCTCTGACTAAAAGGCATCTATGTTTAAAGGGACATTAAACAGTAAATGCATTTTGTCAGCTTAGTATTGAGGTAATTCCCAGTCTTCCTCTAGTCATGAATGCCGCCATGTTGAAATCTATCTTTCCCTGCATTCCAGTGCTGACCTGTTTGCACATGTGCATAAGAGATAAACCTCCTATTACATCATACATTCTCTAATACTATAACTTTAGTAAATAAAAACACAACAACTTGCTTGGGAGAAAAGACCGGTCACGGTCAAGTTTATTCAATAAACGGATTTTAACTATGACTAATATTATTCAATGTTAGGCACTCTTTAATTAATAAATAACTGAACTTGTATCAAGTTCATTCATAACTGGTAGTGGCATCTAAACCCTAACCTAACCCCTACCAACAGACGGACAAGGCCCCTCCGGTGTTTGCAGCATGACCCCCGGCGGTTCACACTCAATGGCAAAGAGAGAGAGCTGTGATGTGTAGAGATCTTCGGTCTGCAATTCGTAAGGGAGAGGACCCCTAGGTCGGCACCTAGTGGGCGTCACCCCTCCCTGTTTCTAGACCGTCACTCTTCTCTCTCAACGCCCGCCCCCAGGGCCTTGCCCGGCTGCCAGCTAGGGCATAACCTACCCAGCCTAGTAAGGCGACCCCCCACTGGCGAGTCATAAAACCCTCCTGTAAGGGGTGGAAAGCTATATTAAGGACCAGGCTTACGGGACTAGCTCAATTAAACCTACCACATCCGGGAGACATCTATTACCCTCACTATGCCACATCGTTGCTGCCACCTTCTGCATCCCAGGGCCGGACAGGCGGGCAGGGAAAAATTCCTCCTTCAAGTCTGGAACAGGCAGAGGCCGGAATCACTGCTGCAAGATCCTATAAAGGTAAGAAAAAATACCCGGCCCCCAAACTTGCAACAATGTAACAAACACAACTTAGAACACTCCAGACTTTAAGTCAGTTATCTCTTAATATTGCTACAGGCCCACTAGAGGGCCTTCCACTGTCAGTAACTCTCCTTCAGATATCTTCAGTGTAAACCAGGTTCCAAAATGGCAGCACGCATAATTAGAGAGAGGTGAATAAAATGTATTTCGTGTTTAGTGTCCTTTTACGTCAAATCTCATTGATTGACACATCAAAACCCCATATGTTTCTTTGATGATTTGGATAGAACATACTATTTTAAACAACTTTGCAATGTACTTCTCTTGTCAAATTTGCTTCATTATCTTGTTATCCTTTGCTTTAGGAACAGCACTGCACTACTGGGAGCTAGCTGAGCACATCTAATTAGCCAATCAAAAGAGACAAATATATATAGGCACCAATCAGTAACTAGCTTACAATAGTGTAGGATATGCACATAGGGGCTGAATTATCATTGTGTGGGCAGACAGCGGATCATGTCCGCCGCACATCGATAAATGCAGACAGCGTACGCTGTCGACATTTATCATTGCACAAGCATTTTTAGTGAAATGCTTGTGCAATACCGCTCCCTGCAGATTTGCGGCCAATCAGCCGCTAGCAGGGCATGCCAATAAACCCGATCGTATCCGATCGGTCTGATTGCTGTCCGCCACCTCAGAGACTGCTGCTTCTTAACCCCTGTCTCTGGTGAGCCTGACGGCTTGCGCGGAAACTGTTGCATTCGCAGCATGTTACATTGGCCCCGTAATCTTTTTTAACAATGGATACCAAGAGAACGAAGCACATTTAAAAATAGAAGTGAATTTAGAATTCCTTAAAATGACATGCTTTATCTGAATCACGCAAGTTTAAAGGACCACTAAACACATTAGAATAGCATAATCAATAAATGCATAATAAAAAGACAATGCAAAGCAGTTTGAATTTTAAATAAGAAGTCTTTTTTTTCTGATATATGTCAAAAATAGTTACATTTTACTTCCTAATGCATCATGTGACAGCCATCAGCCAATCACAAAATATATACGTATATCGTGTGAATCTTGCACATGCACAGTAGGAACTGGTGCCTCAGAAAGAGTTCATATAACAAGATTGTGCACATTTATACAATGGAATTAAATTGAAACGTTGTTTAAAATTATGTTCTTTATATGAATCATTAAAGTTTAAATTTGACTTGACTGACCCTTTAAATATGACTTTCCTAAGCCTTTAAGTCATGTAGTGTTGCATCTGAAGAGCCTTTTTCCCCTTATGTTCTTGAGTGACTGTATCTACAGCAATTGTAACAATTGAGTAGGTTGTCCAACACACACATAATCATGTTGCTGATGATCAGGTCTTTGGTAGCTCCTCCATGTCTTAGCTCCACCTCTTCAACATTATTTTAATACCTACAGTAAAGCATGGAGGTGGTAATATCCTTTTATGGGGTGTTTCTCTGCAGCAGGCACTGGAGCACTTGTCAGGATAGAAGGAATAATGGATGAGGCAAAATACCATCAAATTCTTAAGGAAAATCTGCTGCCCTCTGCCAGGAAGTTGTCAATGGGAAGAAGGTTTACCTTCCAACATGACAATGACCCAAAGCACATAGCAAAAATGACCACACAGTGGTTGGAGGAGAAAAAGGTGAATGTCCTTGCATGGCCTAGTCAGAACCCAGACTTAAACCCCATTGAATATCTGTGCCACAACTTGAAGACTGCAGTCCACAAACGGTCAGCATTTTAATGTAACGGAACTGGAGAAGTTCTGCAAAGAAGAGTGGGCAAATATTGCACAGTCTGGATGTGCAAAGTTAGTAGAGATATTCCCGAACAGACTAAAGACTGTAATTAAAGCAAAAAGGTGGTTCAACATAATACTCAATACACAAGGGGGTGATCCTTTATACCAACTCAGTGATTCTGTTTTTTAATTTTGTCTTTATAGTTGCCTGAAATGTTGGTGTTATATCTTTCAAGTGGATGTTATGAGTTGCACTGAGTAATTACAATTGGATAAACAAAAACTTTGTCTGTCTTTATTTCAGGCCGCAAAGCAACAGAATGTGAATATTTTCAAGGGGGGTATTCTTTTCAATACCCACTGTACCTTTTACCTCTGTGAATACCTTGTATCTAAGCCTCTGCTTATTTCAGTTCTCAGTAGTTTGTGAGGTTTGTAAAATATCATATATATTTTCCTTATTTTGTCTTTATTATTAATATATTCTAATTTTATTAATATATTCCAAATAAAATTCCTTTTGTGGTTAATCCATGTGGCCTATACTACTTGCCTTAATCTATTATATATATATATATATATATATATATATATATATATATATATATATATATATATATATATATATATATATATATATATAAAAGCAGGTGTCTGGTACAAAATACAACCCCAATTCCGAAAAAGTCGGTACAGCATGGAAAATGCAAAAAAAACAAAACAAAAGATGACACAGGTGAGGCAATTGTGTATATATATGCATGTGTGATTAGCCTAATGCTTTAGCTACTTATATATGCTCATCTGTTTCACATCACTTTCTTATTTCAACTTGTCACATTGCTATTATTCCTAAATTGCCCCTGTTCCAACTTTGTGGGAGTGTGTTGTAGTCATCAGATTTTAAATGAGTGTATATTCAAAAAAATACATTAAATTCACAAAGTGAAATATCAAATAATGTGTTAATAATTATTTGTTTTCAATATAGTACAGGAACATTTTCAAATTACTCGTCCTAAGCCCAGGTGCGCTAACAGATGCCCACTCATTCTGAAACCAAAGCCTAGGTGCGCTAACAGATGCCCACTCATTCTGACACCAAAGCCGAGGTGCGCTAACAGATGCCCACTCATTCTGACACCAAATGCATCTCCTGACACCAAAGCAAAGGTTTGCTAATAGGTACCTGAGCATCCTGACACCAAACATGTGATTGAGCAGGAGATCCATAACATGACAGCATGCATCCTTTCTTTCGACCACTATGTAGGGAAGATTTTTCAAAACATGAAATGAATATATATATATATATACACTCACTGGCCACTTTATTAGGTACACCTGTTCAATTGCTCAGTAACACAAATTGCTAATCAGTCAATTCCATGGCAGCAACTTAATGCATTTAGGCATCTAGACGTGGGGAAGTTGACTTGCTGAAGTTCAAACCGAGCATCGGAATGGGGAAGAAAGGGGATTTAAGTGATTTTGAACGTGGCATGGTTGTTGGTGCCAGACGGGCTAGTCTGAGTATTTCAAAAACTGCTGATATACTGAGATTTTCACGCATAACCATCTCTAGGGTTTACAGAGAATGGTCCAAAAAAAGAGAATATATCCATTGAGCGGCAGTTGTGTGGTCAAAAATGCCTTGTTAATCTCAGAGGTCAGAGGAGAATGGGCAGACTGGTTCAAGATGATGGAAAGGCAACAGTAACTCAAATAACCACTCTTTACAACCAAGGTATGCAGAATATCTCGGAATGCACAACATGTCAAACCTTGAAGCAGATGGGCTATAGCAGCAGAAGACCACACTGGGTGCCACTCCGGTCAGCTATGAACAGGAAACTGAGGCTACACTTTGCACAGGTTCACCAAAATTGGACAATAGAAGATTGGAAAAACGTTCTGGTCTGATGAGTCTCAATTTCAGCTGCAACATTCAACATGAAAGCATGGATCCATCCTGTGCGTAAACAACATGAAAGCATGGATCCATCCTGCCTTGTATCAGTGGTTCAGGCTGGTAGTGGTGGTATAATGGTGTGGGGGATATTTTATTGGAACACTTTGGGCCCCTTAGTACCAATTGAGCATCGTTTAAATGCTACACCCTACCTGAGTTTTGTTGCTGACTATGTCCATCCCTTTATGACTATAGTGTATCCATCTTCTGATGGCTACTTCCAGCAGGGTAACGCACCAGGTCACAAAGCTCAAATCATCTCAAACTGTTTTTTTTTTTTTTTTAACAAGACAATGAGTTCACTGTACTCCTATGGCCTCCAAAGTCACCAGATCTCAATCAAATAGAGCGTCTTTGGGATGTAGTGGAACGGGAGATTCGCATCATGGATGTGCAGCTGACAATTCTGCAGTAACTGCATGATGCTATCATGTCAATATGGACCAAAATGTCTGAGGAATATTTCCAACAACTTGCTGAATCTATGCCATGAAGAATGAATGCAGTTCTGAAGGCAAAAGGGGGTACAACCCGGTACTAGTAGTGGTATGATGTAGTTAACTGCACCTAGTAGGGCATACAAGCTCAATATTCGAGATCACCAAGTTAGACCTCAAAAAGAATGGAGTGCAACTGAACAGAAAATAGGATCGCCAAAACGGCTGAAGTATGTTATCAGGAACTAGCAATATCTATAATTAAAACATACTTATTACAAATATAATTGAAAAGGGTGGGTAGCAGATACCTATGTAGGTCAAGTACAATATAAAATTACCTATGCAGATTGAACCCGGTACTAGCAAGGTGTACCTAATAAAGTAGCCGATGAGTGTATATACAGTACTGTGCAAAACTATATATAATTATTTTTCAGTCTCTTTATTATAATGCACCCAGAAAATACAGGATATTTGTATGCAGTATTAAAATACAGAACAAAATAATAAAAACAGCTTCTATAGGCAAAAGAGTGATAGCAGGCACCTAGCTGTCATAAACCTTAATGAGATGGAACCCTAATTAATGTCATTGCTAGCACCTGTATTTGTCCTACTACTCCAAGTCAAAATGACTGCTGTGAAAAAGGTCTATTACACCTGGTTTGTGCAATACACGCTTGAGCATTACATACACATGTGGTATGTGTTTAATTAATTGGAAGCTTGCTAATAAGACCAACTTTCAATCAAATCATTCCATTCAAAATGCCACAAATCACAGAATTTGACAAATATAAAATCATACTTTTGCATCAGCAAGGCCACTCTCAAAGGGAAATTAGCAAATAAACTGGATACTCAAGATGTGGTATTAAAGCTGTTATAAAGAAATTTGAAGAATCAGGAGAGGTCAAGGACAAAAAAGGACTGGGAGTCAAGAAAAAACTGATGAGCAGTTTCTCAGAGTTTCTTCTTTGAGAGACCGAAATAAGTCCAGCAAGGACCTGGATCAGGATCTGGCAGCTTCATCGGGATGCCAAGTTGACCCTTCTACAGTCTGAAGAAGCTTGATCAGGAATGGTCTTTGTGGAAGGGTTTCAGCCAAGAAACAACTTTTTTTGGAAGGGGAACAGGGTGAAAAGGCTAAGATATGGTAAAGCTCACAAAGATTGGAATTAAGATCAGTGGAAAAATTAAATGTATGCTTACCTGATAAATGTATTTATTTCTTGACACGGTGAGTCCATGGATCATCTCTAATTACTATTGGGAATATCACTTCTGGCCAGCAGGAGGAGGCAAAGACCACCACAGCAAAGCTGTTAAGTATCACCTCCCTTCCCTCCAACCCCAGTCATTCGACCAAAGGAAAAAGAGAGAAAGGAAGTAACACAAGGTGCAGTCCACCTAATGACACGGTGAGTCCACGGATCATCTCTAATCACAATTGGGAATCAATACCCAAGCTAGAGGACACAGATGATAAGGGAGGGATAAGACAAGGAACCTAAATGGAAGGCACCACTGCTTGAAGAACCTTTCTTCCGAAAGAAGCCTCAGCCGAGGCAAAGGTATCAAATTTATAGAATTTTGAAAAAGTGTGTAGAGAGGACCAAGTTGCAGCCTTGCAAATCTGTTACACAGAAGCTTCATTTTTAAATGAAAAGGAAGAGGAAACCGCTCTTGTGGCATGAGCCGTGATTCTCTCAGGGGACTGCTGTCCAGCAGTTTCATAGGCCAAGCAAATTATTCTCCTCAGCCACAAAGAAAGAGAAGTAGCCATAGCTTTTTGACCCTTGCATTTTCCAGTGAAAACAATGAACAAGTCAGAAGATTGATAAAAGTCCTTAGTCGCCTGTAAATAGTATTTCAACGCACGCACCACATCTAGGTTGTGCAACAAACACGCCTTATGAGAAGAATGGTTAGGACACAAAGAAGGAACAACAATTTATTGATTAATGTTCCTATCCGAGACCACTTTAGGAAGGAAACCTAACTTAGTACGCAGAACTATCTTATCCAAAGAAAAATAAGATAAAGGGATTCAAACTGCAACGCCCAGAGTTCTGAAACTCTTTGAGCAGAAGAAATAGCAACAAGATATAAAACCTTTCAAGATAACATCTTAATATCTAAAGCATGCATAGGCTCAAAAGGAGCCTGCTGAAGAACTATGAGAACAAGGTTAAGACTCCAGGGAGGAGTAACCAGCTTGAACACAGGCCTGATCCTGTCCAAGGCCTGACAAAAAGATTTCACGTCATGGTACATCCGTCAGGCGTTTATGCAACAAAATAGACAAGGCAGATATTTTACCCTTCAAGGTACTGGCAGATAATCCCTTCCCCAGACCCTCCTGGAGAAAAGACAAAATCCTAGGAATTCGAACTCTACTCCAAGAGTAACCCCTAGATTCACACCAATACAAATATCTATGCCATATCTTAAAGTAATTCCTTCTAGTAACAGTTTTACGAGGCTGAATCATGGTCTCAATGACCGACTCAGAAAAACCACCCTTAGATAAAATTAAGCGTTCAATCTCAAAGCAGTCAGCTTCAGAGAAACGAGATTTGGGTGAAGGAAGGGCCCCTGAAGTAGAAGGTCCTTCCTCAATGGAAGTCTCCAAGGTGGAAGAGATGACATATCCACTAGGCCCGCATACCAGATCCTGAGAGGCCATGCCGGTGCAATGAGGATCACCGACACCCTCTCCTGTTTGATTCGAGCAATGAAACAAGGAAGGAGAACGAACGGAGGAAATAGGTATGCTAGACTGAAATTCCAAGGGACTGCCAGAGCATCTATCAGTACAGCCTGAGGAACCCTTGACCTCGACCCATATCTTGGAAACTTGGCATTCTGCCGAGATGCCATGAGATCCAGTTCCAGCTGACCCCATTTGAGAATCAAGTTGGAAAACACCTCCGGATGGAGTTCCCACTCCCCCAGGTGAAAAGTCTGTCTGCTCAGAAAATCCGCTTCCCAATTGTTCACTCCTGGAATGTGGATAGCAGATAAATAGCAATTGTGAGTCTCTGCCCACTGAATAATCTTGGCTACCTCTGACATGGCCAAGGAACTCCGAGTTCCTCTCTGATGGTTGATGTAAGCCATTGAAGTTATGTTGTCCGAGTTGAAACTGATAAACCGGGCTGAAGCTAACTGAGGCCAGGCCAGAAGAGCATTGAAGATTGCCCTCAGCTCTAGGATATTTATGGGAAGAACAGACTCCTCCCAAGTCCATGTCCCCTAAGCCCTTAGTGAGCTCCAGACTGCTCCCCATCCCAGCAGACTGGCGTCCGTTGTCACAATCACCCAGGTGGGTCTTCAAAAACAGGTTCCCTGGGAGAGATGATCCTGAGACAACCACCAAGGAAGAGAGTCTCTTGTCGTCTGATCCAGCTGAATTTGTGGAGACAAATCCACATAATCCCTGTTCCATTGCCTGAGAATGCATAACTGCAGAGGTCTGAGATGGAACCGGGCAAATGGAATGATGTCCAAAACCGCTACCATCAGACCGATCACTTCCATACATTGAGGACTAAAGGACCAGACATATTCTCATTGATAAGGAATCTATTATGGTTCCCAGGAACACTACCCTTGTAGCTGGAACCAAGGAACTCTTTCCCAAATTCACCTTCCATTCGTGAGAACGCAGAAAAGATAACGACATCTCCGTGTGAGTTTGCTTGTTGAAAGGAAGGCGCCTGGACCAGAATGTCATCCCGATTAAGCGCCACTGCAATGCCCCACAACCGGAGCACCGCCAACAGGGCCCCCAGGACCTTTAAGAAAATTATGTGAGCTGTGGCAAGGCCGAATGGAAGAGCCACAAACTGGAAGTATCTGTCTTGTGGAACTCATTACCAAAGGAGGTAGTGAATGCCAATACCCTAGATACATTTAAAAATAGTCTGGATACATTTCTGTATATAAACAAAATTTATGGATATGACTGCTAGTATTAAATGGGTCACCTTTTAGTGGGATTATTTAAGCTTAACTGGAGCTTTTTGTAAGTATTTTAGATTTGTATAGGTTGACCTCGATGAACTTCAGTCTTTTTTCAACCTTATCTACTATGTTACTATGTTATGTCTAGAAAGGCAAACATCAGAAACTTGTGATGATCCCTGTGGATGGGAAAATGTAAGTACACATCCTTTAAATCTACTGTTGTCATGAATTGACCCTCTTGAACCAAGGGAAGGATGGAATGAATAGTTTCCATCTTGAAAGATGGTACTCTGAGGAACTTGTTTAGACTTTTGAAATCTAAAATTGGTCTGAAGGTTCCCTCTTTTTTGGGAACCACAAACAGATTGGAGTAGAATCCCAGACCCTGTTCCTGCATTGGAATATGAAGTATCACTCCCAGGTTGGAAAGGTCCCGGACACAGTGTAAGAATGCCTCTCTTTTTATCTGGTCTACAGATAACCTTGAGAGCAGAAACCTGCCCCTGGGAGGAAAGGTTTTGAACTCTATTTTGTATCCCTGGGACACGATGTCCACCGCCCAGGGATCCGGCACATCCCAAACCCAGGCCTGAGCGAAGAAAGAAAGTCTGACCCCCACCAGATCCGGTCCCGGATCGGGGGCAGACCCTTCACGCTGATTTTGAGTCACTAACAGGCTTCTTAGATTGCTTCCCCTTGTTTCAAGACTGGTTGGACCTCCAGGAAGGCTTGGACTGTTCCTGCTTGGAAGAAGGAGAGGAATTTTTACCCTTGAAGTTTCGAAAGGAACAAACATTACTCTGAATTCCCTTCTGATTATTCCTCCCGTAATGTCTGAAATAATTTCAGCCAAGCCCGGCCCGAACAAGTTCTTAATCGCCAAAAGCTTAGACTTAGATGACACATCCGCAGACCAGGATTTCAACCATAAAGCTTGGCGAGTCAGTACTGCAAACCCAGAAATTTTTGCTCCCAACTTAATAACTTGAAGGGAAGCATCTGTAATAAAGAAATTGGCCAACTTTAAGGCCTTGATCCTATCCTGGATCTCTTCAAGTGGGGTTTCTGTCTAAATAGAATAAGACAGTGCATCAAACCAATATGCTGCCACCCTGGTGATGGTAGCAATACATTCTGCAGGTTGCCATTGTAAACCCTGGTGTACATACATCTTTTTAAGTAACCCTTAAAACTTCTTATCCATAGGATCCTTGAAAGAACAGCTATCCTCTATGGGAATAGTAGTTCTCTTAGCCAAAGTGGAAATTGCACCCTCCACCTTAGGGACCGTTTGCCAAGACTCCTTGATAGAGTCCGCTATTGGAAACATCTTCTTCAAAATTGGGGATGGAGAAAAAGGAATACCAGGTCTCTCACATTCCCAAGCAATAATCTCTGTAGCCCGGTATGGCACAGGAAAAACCTTCACTGTGGAAGGTACATCAAAGTATATATTTAGCTTACTAGACTTCTTAGGATTGACTATGACTGTCATGTCGGAGTCATCCAAGGGGGCCAAAACCTCCTTAAGTAACAAACGGAGGTGCTCAAGCTTAAACCTGAAAGATACAACTTCAGCATCAGAAGAAGGAATTACACTGTCTGAGTCTGAGATTTCACCCACAGATGCCACCAAAGTATCGTCCTCCTCAGACTTCTAAGAGGGAACATTGGGAATAGCCACGACTGTGTCAGAAACCTTACTCCCTGATTCTTTATCTTTCCCTGCAGCATTAGAAAAGCAGACAACGCATCAGTTACCGCAGAGGATATGTGAGTAGCAATGTATTGCAATGTAACTCCAACCAGAGTGTGAGAGGAAGTGCAGGGCACTGCATGTGGGGACGATAATGTTTGGGAACTTGAGGAGAAAGCTGCGGCATGTCTTGAACAGGAGAACCCTGAACAGCATCTTCCTTAGATAATGATGGCTCAGAATCAAAAATTCTATTCCTTGTACTGTTATGTTCTCTCAATACATGAGGAACAAAAAGGGATTGGTGGTTCAACATTGGAATCAAAACACAAGCTACATGTCCCATTTTGCAGGGCCTCTTGATCCATCTTTACCCCCAAATTAAATAAAAATGTCCTTATTTAAGTAATTTTCAAAAAAACGTTACTGTCACTTTAAATGTTGAAATTAAACTTTATATTCATAAACGCAACCGGAGAGCAGCTGCTCACTAACAACCTCAGACAGCCTCTTCACCTCAGCACTTTTACTGAGGTGCCTACCTGTCCTGCTGGAACAAGGGAAAATAAGAGATATAAAGATCCAGACCCAGAGCTGCTCAAACAAGCTACTAGCCGACAAGATCCTTGCTAGAAGAGTCGCTCTATACCAGATCACCCAGGAGGAGAAACCGGATGTGCACAACACTGTCTTGCCGCCTCAGAAAAGCTGCCCTCCTAATCGTGGGTGTGACTGAACTGTCTACCGGTCGCCATTATACCTCCCTTGAATTAATTTGACCATCGTCACAAAATAAAACATAATACCACCAAGTCTGGAATTAAACCGGAGCTGAGCCTCTATAACTTGTTTCACATAACAGCAGCATATCAGCAAATATGCTTCTGCTCCTCAAGCCCCTAGTGCCTGCATAACTGCCCAATATAAATCCCTTTACCAAAATAAGATTTTATTAAAATAAAGGTCCCATGCAGATTAAACTGCAAAAGTGCCATATTCTCCTGACCCAAGAAAATAAAAAGAGGCACTTACCAGAATACAACACTGCCGGGCAGCAAGGCAGCTCACTTAGTTTGAGAGGTACATCACCTCACATGGACCTGTGAAAATCAAAAAGAGACTGAATAATCCTACTCAGGCTTTCACAACAGGGCAGCAACAAATGTTTGTGAGGTGCAGTGAGGATTATACCCCACAATTGCTTAAAAGTCACCACTGCTCTACTGAAGAGACTGGCATGGACTACGGCTACACCCCAGGAAGGAGCAGAACAAACTTGCTCTGCTTCAAAATAATAAAATATTGATTGAAGAATCCTTTGTTCAGACACCTAAACTTTACCACATCCTTGCTTTTAACGTAGGCAAAGAGAATGACTGGGGTTGGAGGGAAGGGAGGTGATATTTAACAGCTTTGCTGTGGTGCTCTTTGCCTCCTCCTGCTGGCAAGAAGTGATATTCCCAATAGTAATTAGAGATGATCCGTGGACTCACTGTTTCATAAGAAAGAAAAAGTATTATGGAGTGACAAATCCAAGTTTAAAATTTTTGGGTCCAATCTTCGACCATATGTGAGAAGAAGAGTTGGAGAGAGGTGGGAGAATGAGTGCTTGTGGCCTTCAGTGAAACATGGTGGAGGGTCTTTCCTGGTTTGGGACAGCTTTTCTTCCAGTGGTGTTGGTGATATTGTCGGAATTGATGGGATCATGAATGCTGAAAAGTACAGAAAGATTTTAACTCATCATGCCATTCCTTCTGGAAAGCATCTGATTGGGAATGGTTTTATTTTTCAGCATGATAATGATCCCAAGCACACATTTGCACAGTACTGATATATATATATATATATATATATATATATATATATATATATATATATATATATATATATATATATATATATATATATATGTGTGTGTGTGTGTGTGTGTGTGTGTGTGTGTGTGCAATTAATATAAGGTTTGAAGCCAATTTCATGATTGAAATAGAGAGTACAATTTTTTTTCTTTTAACTTTCCATAAGGGCATATATAGGTAGGGTCCGTAATGTGCAGTATAAAAGCAAACCAGTTTCAAATTAATGTTTTTTATCTGAATATGTGTGGTTTTCATGGGTGGGCATAGTCTTGATTAGCTGCATCTGAGATTTAGAAATAACATATTTTGTCACATATCCATAATAGAAATATAAGAATGATAATTTGCAATGAGTAATTCCTAATGTTTGCAGGAACAATAAGGATATTATACAAAAAAAGTAATTTAAGATTAATTTCACTCAAGTAGAAAAACATCTTTCTTTGTAATTATAAAGGGGGCCTCACAGTCCTCTGCACTTCACCCCTTATAAACAGCCCCTCAAAGTCACACTTCTAACACATACTAAAAGTTGACATTTGAGAAAGGTTCCTAACATCATCTAAAGCTGCTAAAATGTTGCACATCTGCAAACCTTTCCCTGATGACTACTTGGCTTTGACTGAGGGAGGTGGATTGATGGAGTTGTGGCTCTTCTGTCTGTAGATGTGTAACTGAGCAAGGCTGGATACTGTTTGGGGAGTCTAACATGTCATGAGGAAATTGTAGGTGGCTCCTGTTTTCACTTCAAAAAACCAATATATTTATAGTGCACGGAAAGCTGCAGGAAAAACCATGACAATCCGGCAATATTTATATGCACGAGGAAGTCAAACTTTACTTAGTTTATACACACATATTATTTCATCCTTATGGCCAATAGGGACACAAAAATCTAATGTAAGGTACAGAATACAAAATTCTATTTCACAATGTGTGTGCGTGGGTGTGTCACTCATACCATCCAGTCCAATAAAGTCCCTTTAGATGGGGTCAGAGATGCCTGATGAAATGGCTTGTAAGGCGGAGAAATGCATAGTGTATTGTTTTAATCCCTTTAGGCTATTGTTGTGCCAAAAGGGTTTTATTTTATCTGTTTAATACATTTTAAAATGTATTTACTGAGAAGCATGGTGGGGTTATTTTGATTCTGAAATGGGAGCAAGCAGGGGGTTGGAATCACCCCACACTGCTGGTCAGTGAGCTGGGACACTGTGAGATATATTTAGCACACATTAGTGCTACAACTTTTGTGAGTATCATCAAATATGAAGTATTTTCTGCATGAGTGAGAAGTTTACTTTAAAGGGACGGTCTAGGCCAAAAAAAAACTTTCATGATTCAGATAGAGCATGTAATTTTAAACAGTTTTCCAATTTACTTTTATCACTAATTTTGCTTTGTTCTATTTGTATTCTTAGTTGAAAGCTTAACCTAGGAGGTTCATATGCTAATTTCTTAGACCTTTAAGGCCACCTCTTTTCAGAATGCATTTTAACAGTTTTTCACCACTAGAGGGTGTTAGTTCATGTATTTCATATAGATAACACTGTGCTCGTGCACGTGAATTTATCTGGGAGCAGGCACTGATTGGCTAAACTGCAAGTCTGTCAAAAGAACTGAAATAAAGGGGCAGTTTGCAGAGGCTTAGATACAAGATAATCACAGAGGTTAAAAGTATATTAATATAACTGTGTTGGTTATGCAAAACTGGGGAATGGGTAATAAATGGATTATCTATCTTTTAAAACAATAAAAATTCTGGTGTAGACTGTCCCTTTAAATCAAGGATGGCCAATTGGCAGCCTGTAGGCCACATAAATCCCTCTGCATTGGCCTTTGCTGCCCCCAGGAAAAAAGCAGAACTAAGAACTAGTGCCATAGATTTTTCGTCCCAGCAAAATGCAGAACAAAAAAATTGAGATTTGGGGACATCTACTGGGTGGGCAAACTCAATTAAAACTCTCTGGAGGGTAGAACGGCAGATAGAGAGTAGCCTATAACCTTAAAGGGACACTGAACCCACAATTTTTTATTTCATGATTCAGATAGAGCATGCAATTTTAAGCAACTTTCTAATTTACTCCTAGTATCAGTTTTTCTTCGTTCTCTTGGTATCTTCATTTGAAATGCAAGAATGTAAGTTTAGATGCCCGCCCATTTTTGGTGAATAACCTGGGTTATTCTTGCTAATTGGTGGATACATTCATCTACCAATAAAAAAAAGTGCTGTCCAGAGTCCTGAAACAAAAAAGAAGCTTAGATGCCTTCTTTTTCAAATACAGATAGCAAGTGAATGAAGAACAATTGATAGAGTAAATTAGAAAGTTGCTTAAAATTGCATGCTCTATCTGAATCGCGAAAGAAAAATTTTGGGTTCAGTGTCCCTTTAACTAAATGTGGCCATGTGCCACTGGATCTTTAGGAAATATATTGTCATTAGTGTGTTTTATAGACATAAATTAGAATGCTGCCCTTAAACCCCAGAAATATATTTCATGATTCAGATAGAGCATATCATTTTAAACTACTTTCCAATTTACTTCTATTATCAAATTTTCTTTATTTTCTTGTTATCCTTTGTTCAAAAGCAGGGATCTAAGCTCAGTAGTGTGCAGATGTCTGATGCAGTATATGGCATCACTTTTGCAACAAAACAGCACTAGATGGTAGCATTATTCCCTGTCATGAAGTGCCTCAGCCATGTCTAGATATCTATTCAACAGAGAATAACATGAGAACAAAGCAAATTTGATAATAAAAGTAAATTGGAAACTTTTTTTAAAAATTGGATTCTCTATCTGAATAATGAAAGAACATTTCTGGGTTCCATGTCCCTTTAAGGCTTCTAAGATATTAATCTGTATCTCCCATGTGTTGGACATGATTGGAGACACCAGGAGGAAGATAGCATTTGTTGCTGGCAATTATTCTGTTGCTTTTTGAACTATTGCGTAGGAGAAGACACTGCAAACAAGTTGTTTAAACAAATGCTGGAGTTTATCATTAAAGGGACAGTCTACACCAGAATTTGTATTATTTCAAAAGATAGATTATCCTGTTATTACATATTCCCCAGTTTTGCATAACCAACACAGTTATATTAAAGGGACAGTCTACACCACAATATTTATTGTTTTAAAAGATAGATAATCCCTTTATTTCCCATTCCCCAGTTTTGCATAACCAACACTGTTATAATAATACATTTTTACCTCTGTGATTATCTGTGATTGTCCGCCTGTCCGCCTGCTCAGAGCAGGTGGACAGGCGGACAGGTTATAGAGCAGCGGTCCTGCAGGCTCGCCAGAAACACGGGCCCTCAAGCTCCATCCGGAGCTTGATAAATGGGTCCCCCTGTATCTAAGCCTCTGCAGACTGCCCCCTTATTTCAGTTCTTTTGGATGTGCATTTTAGCCAATCAGTGCTTACTCCTAGGTAACTCCACAGGTGTGAGCACAATGTTATCTATATGGCACACATGAACTAGATCCCTCTAGTTGTGGAAAAATGTCAAAGTGCATTCAGATAAGAGGTGGCCTTCAAGGGCTAAGAAATTAGCATATGAGCCTACCTAGGTTTAGCTTTCAACTACGAATACCAAGAGAACAAAGCAAAATTGATGATAAAAGTAAATTGGAAAGTTGTTAAAAATTACATGCCCTATTGGAATCAGGAAACATTATTTGTGGCTAGACTGTCCCTTTAAAGATAATTTTTTGTTTTTAAGCATTTTAAACAACAAATGACTATTTATAAGGGTTAGAACGTTTCTTTTTCTAATGTTCTGGCTGACATTCTGACATGGTCACTCATTCAAATTCAAATATTAATTCTCAAAGATTTATAATGAATAAATTATTTAAGCAATGTACCAGCTTTAAAATATGAATAAAAGAAATGTAACATTAATGGACTATCAAAACGGAAAGCACTGATAAAATGTAAATCAGTCAAAATAGTTTTATTGAAGAGAGAACATATTTGAAATACGGAAATAAATATTGTAGAATTGTCTATCTCTTATTTGAATGTTTTTATTAAAATAAATGTTGCATTTGAAAACAAATTAGACACCTACCTGTAGTTCAAATGGAAACAATAGTAGCTAAATTACTCCAGTGTGATATTCTTTAGATAAATAACAACATTCAATGGTTCAAAATAAATGTCCTCAGGGATATTTGTTGTACAGCTGAAATACATTTTTCGGCCAGAAAAAAAAGCCCAAAAGGCCACAGATTATGATTGAGTCTAAGGGGGCGATTTATCACGGCCGTATACCCCTGTTTCCGTGCGAGCCTTCAGAAGACCGTTGCTCCTTAACTCGCCCGCTGCCTCTGAGGCTGCGGACATTAATCCACCTGATCTTATACGATCAGGTTGATTGACACCCCCTGCTGGGGGCGGCATTGCACAAGCAGTTCACCAGAACTGCTTGTATACAATAAGTATGAGGTGAAGCGCTAGACTACTCCCACCTTGCCAATCTAGGGTAACTACCTCCTTCCAAGGTAGTAAATATTTGTACAGAAAAAACAGAATGGGTTTAGATGGCGCTAAAAGCTATGGGTTGAATTTTAAAATCGCTTCTCGCTGTTCTAGCAAATTAGCTCTAAACGATTATCCTTATTTGGACCATAAATCTTTCAAAACACCTAAGAGGTATTTTATTTTTAATATGGGGATACACTCCTACAAAACACTATCTATTTTTTGGCAACAAGTGTATCTCCTTTAAAGTGACACTCTTTAGATACAGCATAATCCTTGAGACAATTTTTCACTGAATAACGATTCCAACAAGCTTGTTGAAGTTTTTTTAGCTAAAAGTATTCTATATGACATATATGTTTTTATATTATATGGATACAGTTTAAGAATTTTAGACATTTGTATGTGTGATTGTGAACTTGATGTGGAGTAAATGTGGAGTGTGTTATTGAACTGTTTGGAATTTTAAGATTTATATGTTTAGGAGACACAGTTTACTTTTTTGAGTGCCAGAATTCTGTTTAGAAATGGTATTTTAATATTTGTGGATTTCAAAAAATAAAATTGTGTGGTTATTATATGTAGATGTGTAGATTGGATTTGTTTAAAGGGATTCAGTAGGAGTGTATCCCCATATTAAAAATAAAATACCTCTTAGGTGTTCTGAAAGATTTATGGTCCAAATAAGGATAATCGTT
Source organism: Bombina bombina (assembly GCF_027579735.1). NCBI lineage: Eukaryota > Metazoa > Chordata > Amphibia > Anura > Bombinatoridae > Bombina > Bombina bombina. The sequence continues at coordinate 69,211,426 of NC_069505.1, forward strand.
TAGAGATAATTTGCTAGAACACCGAGAAGCGATTTTAAAATTAAACCCACAGCTTTTAGTGCCATCTAAACCCAGTCTGTTTTTTCTGACCAGAACTTCTTGTGCAATGAAAAAAAGCAGACAGCGTATGATCATGACATGATCACTACAGTGGAACATGTCCGTCCGACAAATGATAAATTGGCCTCTGTGTCTGTCAGACACATGGATGGCTTGGTTTGGCACACGGGTGGCTTGGTACAATTTGGAGGTTGAAAAGGTTTACCATAAAGGTAAGTATCAAAGGTGCATAAGTTATACGTGGGGATTACATATTTTACCTGGTGATTCGTATGCCACCTGTTTGGCAGTTTCTTCTCCTGGCTGACACTGATCATTTACGTTTGCAGACCTTGTGGATCTTCCTGTATTTATTCTGCCCATTGTCGTGTTTATGCCTGTTATTTCTGTGTTTCCTGATATCTGTTGCCATCTGTGTTCCTGCCAGTACATCCTGATGACCATTATTGGCTGTTACCAGTGACAGCATAACTAACACATTCATGGATAATGAGGGGCATAATGAAGGGGTTAATGTCCTAATATTTGTGTTCAGGCCTGTACATTTTTACTACATTGAGGGCACTACAATATTCATATGTATGCAACCGGCAGATATTAAATGTATACAACAGACGTGCCATGAGTAATTCCTATTAATATATAACATTCTTACAAACAAAGTGCATATATAACAGAAAATTTCTCTGCGTACATAAATATTCCAAGAAAACTTCCTTTGAAATCTCTAAAGTCCCTGTGGTAGCAATGCTAAAATATTTTTCTTCTAAGCAGGGCCAACCTTAGCATTTGCAGGGCCCTGGGGAAGAAAAATATGTGGGGCCCTTCAGTCTTGTACCCTTATTCCATACCCCTGTATGCAGTGCCCCTTGTACGGCTCACCCCTGTGCCAACATTCACTGATACCTATATAAAGAATAACACAAAATATTAGAATTACTGATGCCATAAACACTTCTCATAAACTAAAAACAACATATACATTGAACCATCTAATAACCTCATCGCTGGAATTGTGGGGCCCTCCAAAGAGCCGGGCCCTGGGCAGGTGTCCCTCTCGCCCTGCCCAAAGGGCAGGCTGCTTCTAGATCTCTAACTCCTTGGAAATGTTTCTACTTTTTAGCTATTGTGTTAATTATTAGTGTTAAAAAATGATTGAGATGTACAAACTGGGCTATATTCTCTATAATTTTCTGACAATAAAGTTCAAACATGGTCACCAGGGTCAGCTCTATAATAGGTTTTGGCGAGACCATGGGACCCAGTCAGCATTCAACAAGGGCAACACAAAAAGAGTGTAGGGTTGCCTTAAATAATGTAAATATAAGTTACTTGTATTTATTTATGTATCTACTTCACTTTTATGATGATGTAATACAATGAATTCAAGGCTATAGTTGGGTTTACAAGTAAATCCAAAAAGCTCTGAAAGCCGCTTACCCGAGCCGTCTTCTCAATCTTGTGCTGAGATCCAGAAGCTAGGGAAAGGCGGGGGAAAGCCATATTGTATACATTATTAGGCCATATTGGCACCTCTGTGTCTCCTCTTTTCCAGATTAATCATCACCAGGGATTGACCATCCTTTTTGAGTGCTGCCTCCAGTTGGATTTTGAATACTAAGAACTCTGTTCATATGTTGTACATTTGTATTTTTAGTCTTTACCTATGTGCTGTGTATATTATACACAGTACTGGTATCAGGCGCCCAGCGAATATGGAGATATTTCACCGTATGTAGCAAAATTATAAGTAGAAGTCGGTTTCACCTGATGGTGATGTATAAGGAGCTAATATGATATCCAAATGAAAGTGAAGTAATCCTGTGTTGTTTGTAAAATCCCACAAGGTCGTTTGCTGCCCGTAGTGGAGGCTGTGTATTTTCACATTAACACCCAATCAAGGAGAAGCTGAAAAAGACAAAAGAAGACAGGCACAGCCCGACTCAAGTGTAAAACTTTTAATAGGCAAGTGCACACACAGTTAAATGGCAACTTACAGGAATAAAAAGAATAACAAACACGTCAGTATATCTGCTCATGTAGCGGTTCCGTGATACTCTGGATCCAAATATTTCCACCACCTTGGTCGGTGCCGTACCAAGTCTGGGGGTTGAGCTGGGATCAGTCAGTATGGAACCAGTTAAGAAAGTGCAGAGACACAGTGTGACAAATATCTACGCGCGTTTCGTCCGAGTCCGCTCAGATTTTATCAAGAGAAGAAATGACATGTATACCATAGTGATTCTCTACAATAGGTTATTGTTATAGGAAGCACCCCCTATGAGATTAGTGTTGTTGACTCTTCCCTTTTTCTCTTCTTGCCTCACTACTTAAGGTGGTATAAATATGCTAAGAGAGTACCTTGCAGATCTTAATTGATTGAAATGTAATTAACATTAGATCTACAAAATGTAAATCTGTGTTCATTACAAACACTTATTTGTCATTACTCTTACATTATTGTCCCCCCATACAACCTAACTTCCCTTGAGGCAAACCCTTTCTTGTTATAAATTTCACTTAATCATACATGTTAAAACACAATATAATGAATTACATTTTTCTCTAAAAAATACTTATCTACATTTCTTACTAAAGAGTTGCTAAGAGTTATATGATTTTTATGTGTTGATTACAGGAAAGGAAATCTTGCCCAAAGTACTGAGTAAATAAACTAAGCTTAGTGGGAGAAGGGACTCCTCCAGCAAATTATTATTTAAATCAAATGATTTATTGATATAGGTCTTCATCCCGGGGCCTATTTATCAAAGGTCTTGCGGACCTGATCTGACAGTGCGGATCAGGTCCGCAAGACCTCGCTGAATGCGGAGAGCAATACGCTCTCCGCATTTAACATTGAAGAGTCGCCAGAAACACGGGCCCACAAGCTCCGTTCGGAGCTTGATAAATGGATCCCCCCATCTCTTATTAATACCTTTTGGTTCTACCTTGTCCAATAACTGTGGCTGCTCCCCTTGGCATCTGAATAGTCTGCCGGCACCTGTGATTGGCTGATGCTGTTCTCTATAATTGGCTATTTTCAAATTCTATTCCCATAATTAGGACATCAAAAGTAGAGTAACTTTTTGGGGTCTCAAACTGGTGGCGGCTCTTGGTCCATGACCAAATGCCCAACTAGTTATTTCACACCTTTCAATTAACATTTTATAAATGTACCATGTTAATTATAAATTTACTGAAAATTATTAAAGGGACAATCTACTCAAGAATTGTTATTGTTTAAAAAGATAGATAATCCTTTTATTACCCATTCTCCAGTTTGTATAATCGGCACGGTATACTAATATACTTTTTTTGTGTGATTATCTTGTATCTAAGCCTCTGCAGACTGCCCCCCTTATTTCAGTTGTTTTGACAGACATGCATTTTAGCCAATCAGTGCACAATTGCCTAGATTACGAATTTTGTCGGTAATGGTGTGCGGTGCTAACGAGCAGTTTATGCTCACCGCTCTCCTACAGATAACGCTGGTATTACGGGTTTTTTTACAAGCTCGGCGTTAGCCGCAGAAAAGTGAGCGGAGAGCAAAATTTTGCTCCACATCTCACCTCAATACCAGCGCTGCTTACAGTAGCGGTGAGCTGGTGTGACGTGCTCGTGCGTGATTTCCTTATAGGGATCAATGGGGGAGAGCCGGCTGAAAAAAAACCTAACACCTGCAAAAAAGCAGTGTAAAGCTCCTAACGCAGCCCCATTGATTCCTATGGGGAAATACATTTATGTCTACACCTAACACCCTAAAAGGAACCCAGAGTCAAAACACCCCTAATCTTACACTTATTAACCCCTAATCTGCCGCTCCCGACATCGCCGACACCTACATTATATTATTAACCCCTAATCTTCCCCTCCGGACACCGCCGCCACCTACATTATATGTATTAACCCCTAATCTGCTGCCCCCAACATCGCCAACACCTACATTATATTTATTAAGCCCTAATCTGCCACCCCCAATGTCGCCGCAACCTACCTACACTTATTAACCCCTAATCTGCCGCCCCCAATGTCGCCGCCACTATATTAAAGTTATTAACCCCTAAATCTAAGTCTAACCATAACCATAACACCCCCTAACTTAAATATAATTTAAATAAATCTAAATAAAATTACTACAATTAATTAAATTATTCCTATTTAAAACTAAATACTTACCTATAAAATAAACAGTAAGCTAACTACTAGTTACATTGTAGCTAGCTTATGATTTATTTTTATTTTACAGGCAACTTTGTATTTATTTTAACTAGGTAGAATAGTTATTAAATAGTTATTAACTATTTAATAACTACCTAGTTAAAATTAAGATACATTTACCTGTAAAATAAAATCTAACACTACACTATAATTAAATTAATTCCCTAAATGAACTACAATTAAATACAGTTGGCCCTCGTTTTTCAACTGTACAATTTACACCGTTTCAGAATAACAACCTTTTTTTCCAGTCATTTGACTGCTATTGAAAAGCATTGAAAAGCAGTGCATTTATTAAAATAGCCAGTAGGTGGAGCTGTCCGCTTGTGTTGCAGCAAAGCCAAGCAAGCTGAAATTAATCATTTTAACCAGACCTGAGCTATCGAGCAGATTTCAAAGGAACAAGATCTTCCTGTCTATAAATCAGTCCAGATTGGAATGCATAGAAAGAATTGTTTGCAGAAAAATGCAAGTGAAGTCTGTGTTGTGTGATTATTTTATTAGGTGTATAATGCTGTTTAGCAAATGTTTTTGTTCATTTAACTTAGTTTAATTATATATTCTGTGATGTGTGATTATTTTATTAGGTTTATAATGCTGGTTAGCATTTAAAGTCTTCATTTCAAAGCTTTAAAAATAATGTATTAGGTGTTACTTATGCCAATTTTGAGAGGGGCCTGGAACCTATCTCCCTCACTTCCCATTGACTTACATTATAAACTGGGTTTCAATTTACAACGGTTTCGATTTACAACCATTCCTTCTGGAACCTAACCCCGGTGTAAACTGAGGGCTACCTGTACAATTAAATACAAATATCTAAAGTACGAAAAAAAACTAACACTTAATTACAGAAAATAAAATAATTACAAGTTTTTTAAACTAATTACACCTAATCTAATCCCCCTAATAAAATAAAAAGCCCCCCAAAATAAAAAAAAGCCCTACCCTATACTAAATTACAAATAGCCCTTAAAAGGGCCTTTTGCAGGGCTTTACCCCAAAGTAATCAGCTCTTTTACCTGTAAAAAAAAGTACAATACCCCCCCAACATTAAAACCCACCACCCACACACCCAACCCTACTCTAAAACCCACCCAATCCCCCTTAATAAAACACTAACCCCTTGAAGATCACCCTACCTTGAGAAGTCTTCACCCAACCAGGCCGAAGTCCTCAATGAAGCCGGGCGAAGTGGTCCTCCAGACGGGCAGAAGTCTTCATCCAAGCCGGCCAGAAGAGGTCCTCCACATCTCACCTCAATACCAGCGCTGCTTACAGTAGCGGTGAGCTGGTGTGACGTGCTCGTGCGTGATTTCCTTATAGGGATCAATGGGGGAGAGCCGGCTGAAAAAAAACCTAACACCTGCAAAAAAGCAGTGTAAAGCTCCTAACGCAGCCCCATTGATTCCTATGGGGAAATACATTTATGTCTACACCTAACACCCTAAAAGGAACCCAGAGTCAAAACACCCCTAATCTTATACTTATTAACCCCTAATCTGCCGCTCCCGACATCGCCGACACCTACATTATATTATTAACCCCTAATCTTCCCCTCCGGACACCGCCGCCACCTACATTATATGTATTAACCCCTAATCTGCTGCCCCCAACATCGCCAACACCTACATTATATTTATTAAGCCCTAATCTGCCACCCCCAATGTCGCCGCAACCTACCTACACTTATTAACCCCTAATCTGCCGCCCCCAATGTCGCCGCCACTATATTAAAGTTATTAACCCCTAAATCTAAGTCTAACCATAACCATAACACCCCCTAACTTAAATATAATTTAAATAAATCTAAATAAAATTACTACAATTAATTAAATTATTCCTATTTAAAACTAAATACTTACCTATAAAATAAACAGTAAGCTAACTACTAGTTACATTGTAGCTAGCTTATGATTTAATTACAGAAAATAAAATAATTACAAGTTTTTTAAACTAATTACACCTAATCTAATCCCCCTAATAAAATAAAAAGCCCCCTAAAATAAAAAAAAGCCCTACCCTATACTAAATTACAAATAGCCCTTAAAAGGGCCTTTTGCAGGGCTTTACCCCAAAGTAATCAGCTCTTTTACCTGTAAAAAAAAGTACAATACCCCCCCAACATTAAAACCCACCACCCACACACCCAACCCTACTCTAAAACCCACCCAATCCCCCTTAATAAAACACTAACCCCTTGAAGATCACCCTACCTTGAGAAGTCTTCACCCAACCAGGCCGAAGTCCTCAATGAAGCCGGGCGAAGTGGTCCTCCAGATGGGCAGAATTCTTCATCCAGATGGCATCTTCTATCTTCATCCATCTGGCGTGAAGCGTGTCCATCTTCAAGACATCCGACGGGGAGCATCCTCTTCATTCTTCATCCAACGACTTAATGAAGGTTCCTTTAAATGACGTCATCCAAGATGGTGTCCCTTCAATTCTGATTGGAACAGCCAATTGGATTGAGGTCACATTCTATTGGCTGTTCCAATCAGCCAATAGGATTGAAGTTCAATCCTATTGGCTGATTGCATCAGCCAAGAGATTTTTTTCTACCTTTATTCTGATTGGCTGATAGAATTCTATCAGCCACTCTGAATTCAAGGGACGCCATCTTGGATGACGTCATTTAAAGGAACCTTCATTCTTCACTTGGACATCATTTGAAGAGGATGCTCCGCGTCGGCTGGATTGAAGATGGACCCGCTCCGCTCCGGATGGATGAAGACATAAGATGCCGCCTGGATGAAGCCTTCTGCCCGTCTGGAGGTCCTCTTCTGCCCGGATCGGATGAAGACTTCTGCCCCTCTGGAGGACCACTTGTGCCTGGCTGGGTGAAGACGGCTCAAGGTAAGGTGATCTTCAAGGGGGTAGTGTTAGGTTTTATTAAGGGGGGATTGGGTGGGTTTTAGAGTAGGGTTGGGTGTGTGGGTGGTGGGTTTTAATGTTGGGGGGGGTATTGTATTTTGTTTTTACAGGTAAAAGAGCTGATTACTTTGGGGCAATGCCCCGCAAAAGTCCCTTTTAAGGGCTATTTGTAATTTAGTATAGAGTAGGGATTTTTATTATTTTGGGGGGCTTTTTTATTTTATTAGGGGGATTAGAGTAGGTGTAATTAGTTTTAAAAAAATGTAATTAAAAAATTAATTTTTTTTTATTTTCTGTAGTTTATTTAAATTAATTGTAATTAATTGTACGTAGTTTAGGTAATTAGTTTAATTATAGTGTAGTGTAATTGTAACTTAGGTTAGGGTTTATTTTACAGGACCTTTTGTATTTATTTTAGCTAGGTAGTTATTAAATAGTTAATAACTATTTAATAACTATTGTACCTAGTTAAAATAAATACAAAGTTGCCTGTAAAATAAATATAAATCCTAAAATGGCTACAATGTAACTATTAGTTATATTGTAGCTAGCTTAGGGTTTATTTTACAGTTAAGTATTTAGTTTTAAATAGGAATAATTTAGTTAATTATAGTAAATTTATTTAGATTTATTTAAATTATATTTAAGTTAGGGGAGGTTAGGGTTAGGGTTAGACTTGGGTTTAGGGGTTAATAAATTTATTATAGTGGCAGCAATGTTGTGGGCGGCAGATTAGGGGTTAATAAATGTAGGTAGGTGTCGGCAATGTTAGGGACGGCAGATTAGAGGTTAATAAAATGTAACTAGTGTTTGCGAGGTGGGAATGTGGCAGTTTAGGGGTTAATATATTTATTAAATTGGCGGCGATGTCCGGTCGGCAGATTAGGGGTTAAACTTTGAATTTAAGTGTTTCCGATGTGGGGAGGGGGGCCTCGGTTTAGGGGTTAATAGGTAGTTTATGGGTGTTAGTGTACTTTGTAGAACTTTAGTTAAGAGCTTTATGTTCCGGCGTTAGCCCATAAAACTCGTAACTACTGACTTTTAAATGTGGTATGAGTCTTGACAGGAGAGGCTCTTCCGCTCACTTCTTCCAAGACTCGTAATACCGGCGTTATGCAAGTCCCATTGAAAAGATAGGATACGCAATTTACGTAAGGGGATTTGCGGTAAGCTCGAGTCGCGGAAGAAAAGTGAGCGGTACACCTGTACCTGCCAGACTCGTAATACCATTGGGCGTTAAAAAGCAGCGTTGGGACCTCTCAACGCTGCTTTTTAAGGCTAACGCAAGACTCGTAATCTAGCCGATAATGTATTAAAAAAGAATAAGTATAGATTTCAGTGGTCCACATCACACATTAAACATTTGGGTGTTTACTTATCTCACAATATCTCAACGATGCTTACCATGAATTTCTCTCCCCTGTTATCTGCCATCGCAACATCCACAGGGGCATGGAATGTCCCCTCGCTGACTTGGATTGGACGAATAGCAGCCTTTAAAATGAGCCTCCTCCCTAAGTTAACTTACTTCTTTAGATCCCTGCCCATCCCAATCCCTAGATCCCTAATCCACAAATTTCAACAACAGTGCAATAGATTCATATGGCGTAACAAGGTCCCAAGAATTGCTATCAGTACTTTACAGCAGCCTGTACTGTCGGGGGGGGGGGGGGGGCAGCAGCTCCTAACTTACTTCATTACCATGAAGCTGCTAGACTAGCTCAGGTAACACAATGGGGTTTAGCTACACAGAGTAGATGGGCTGAAATTGAACAGGTATCTGTTCCGCCGGGATTCTTTTTGAAAGATCTAATCTGGCTCCATAGACATACTAGGCCACAATCCCTCTTTCTTTATCCCATTATAGCCTTTAATCTGAAATTTTGGGATAAAATCCATAATTTGGCCACTATAGCTCCCCACCCATCCCCTTTCCATACGATAAGAGGGTTACTGCTAACGCTCCCTGATACACACCCGACACTTTGGTCTGATATTAGAATAACTAGAATTCTGAATCTCTATGAATGTTATCACCTGCTTACATTCCAAGCCTTTCTCTGAAAGTTTAATCTGCCTCCACTCTTACATTTTGAGTTCTGGAGGATACGTAGCTTCCTTAGGTCTTGGGGTTTTGATAAGGGCCCCTTGAACTAAGTGGGAGATGAGATCACTTTCACTCTCATATCAAGATATTTTGAATTCCACACTTTTCTATAAATCTCCACCAATAAGACACTGGGAATCCTCTCTTGCAATCACACATGAGCCACATCTGTGGAAGACTGCAATTCAGCTAACCAAAAAAGCTGTCCATTGCATAACGCTATATGAATTGTTTCTTAAAATTCTATTACAATAGCACATGACAGCTATCCGCCAGTTTAAAATTCCACATACTAATTCTCCCAAGTGTTGGAGAGGATGCGACGCGATGGGGATTCCATTACATATATGGTGGACTTGCCCGCAGGTCAGCCCCCTTTGGCAAAGGGTAATTCAGCACTGTGCCACGAAAGACATTCAGGTACCACTCTCGCCGAGTATAGGCCTGTTTCACATATTGCCCACGAATCTGACTCTTCCACAAAACTTTTTGAATCAGCCCTAATTCCTATTGGCTGATTAAAATTTTTCAGCCAATAGGAATGCAAGGGACGCCATCTTGAATCTCGTCCCTTGCATTGAAGATTCAGTGTACGGCGGCGACCATAAGAAGAGGATGCTCCGCACCGGATGTCTTCAGGATGGACCCGCTCCGCGCCTCGGGATCAAGATAGAAGATGTTGCCTGGATAAAAATTGAAGAGGCTGCCTGGATGAAGACTTCTCGCTGCTTGGATCAGGACTTCAACTGCGGGATGAAGATTGAAGTGGCAGTTTGGATGAAGACTTCTCGCCGCCTGGATGAGAACTTCAACTCCGGGATAAAAATCGTTCAAGCAGGACTTCAAAAACTGTAAGTGGATCTTCAGGGGTTAGTGTTAGGCTTTTTTTTTCTTTTCAGGGCAATGGGTAGCTTAGGTTTTTTAGATAGTTTTTTTAGTTTGTGGGTTTGGGGGAGTGGAGTTTGTAATGTTAGTGGGTCTTTGTAATTTTTTTTCACTAAAAGAGCTGCTATCTTTAGGGCAATGCCCTACAAAGGGCCCTTTTAAGGGCCATTGGTAGTTTATTCTAGATTAGGTTTAATATTTTGGGGTGTTTTTTATGGGTATTAGAATATGAATAATTTTTTTATTTTTGATAATTTGTTATTTTGTGTAATGTATTTTTTAGGGGGTGTTTTTCTATAGCATAAGAGTTGTTTAGCTTAGGGCAATGCCCTACACAATGCCCTTTTAAGGGCCCTTGGTTGTTTGGGGGTGGGGGTTTGTATAGTGTTAGGGGTGGGTTTTTTTAGCAAAAGAGCTTTTTAACTTAGGGTAATGGCCTACAAAAGGCCTTTTTAAGGGCCCTTGGTAGTTTGGGGGGTGGGGGTTTGTATAGTGTTAGGGGGTGTTTGTTTCTGTAGCAAAAGAGCTGTTTAACTCAGGGCAGCGCCCTACAAACAGCCCTTTCAAGGGCCTTTAGTAGTTTATTCTAGATTAGGCTTTTTTATTTTGGGGTGTTTTTTTAAGGGTATTAAAATAGGAATAATCTTTATTTTTTTGGGATAATTTAGTTTGTTTTTGTTTTTTGTAATGGTGTTTTTTTTTTTTTTTTTTTTTTTTAGTTTTAGTGTAAGGCAGGTTATGTTTTATTTCACAGGTAAGTTTGTATTTATTTTAACAAGGCAGTTAGTAAATAGTTAATAACTAATTACTAACTAGTCTACCTAGTTAAAATGAATACAAACATACCTGTGAAATAAAAATAAAACCTAAGCTAGCTACAATGTAACTATTAGTAACTATTAGTTATATTGTAGCTAGCTTAGGCTTTATTTCACAGGTAAGTATGTATTTAGTTTTAAATAGGTATTATTTAGTTAATAATTATAAATTTAATTTAGATCTATTTTAATTATGTTAAAGTTAGGGGGTGTTAGGGTTAGGTTTAAGGGTTAATATATTTTAATTTAGGTTGTTGTGATGGGGGGGGCTGGCGGTATAGGGGTTAATAGGTTTCTTTAGTGATAGTGATGTGGGAGGCCAGAGGTTTAGGGGTTAATAACTTTATTTAGTTGCGGCGATGTTGGGTAGTGGTGGAATAGGGGTTAATAACTTTAATATAGTGGCGGCGATGTTGGGGTGTGGCAGATAAGGGGTTAATAACTTTAGAATAGTGGCGGCGATGTTGGGGTGCAGTGGAATAGGGTTTAATAAATGTAGTATAGTAGTGGGGATATCAGGAGCAGCAGATTAGGGGTTAATAATTTTATTTATGTGGCGTGATATCGGGAGCAGCAGATTAGGGTTTAATAACTGTAGGCAGGCATCGGCAATGTTGGGAGCGGCAGATTAGGGGTGTTTAGATGTAGGGTTTAAACATTAGTTTTTTTCCCCCATAGACTTCAATGGGGCTGCGTTACAGAGCTTTTCTTTCCGCAATCACTTTTTTTTAGCCGGCTCTCCCCATTGATGTCTATGGGGGAAGCGTGCACGAGCACGTCAAAACACTGCTTGTTTTTGGTGCGGTATGGAGCTCAAAATCTCCATATCGCCCGTGCAAGCCGGGTTTGTTTTTTAAACTTGTAATGGCAGAGCTATAGGGGGTTCTTTACTTTCCTTATAGTGCTCAAAACTCGTAATCTAGCCGATTGTTATGATTGTTAGACTAACCAAGCCCCAAAATATCAGATGTATACATACATGTACAGGCTACTGCTGGCTCCCCTTTCACTGGGTGTCCCAGCCTAACTTCATCAACAGAGCTAAACTTAGAGCTTCTAAGTAAGTTTTTAAAAGGTTTTATACAGAATTTTTAGATCATCATCTGTGCATATTATTCTTTATAGTTGAGTCTATTACATGCAGTTATGTGAACATGTGTCTGTACTGTCCCTTTAATAGTGTAACTTTCAAAGCCTCTCCCCCCTAAACAGCGTAAATTAAATTATTTTTATACCTTTGACACTTTTAGCATTATGGTTTTAGCTAAATTAAAGTGTTGATTTATTTTGTTTATAAAGTTGTTCTTTTGTTTGTTGGCAAAAGCAACAAGTGACACAAATTGAGTTGCTTTTTTACAATAGTCTTAAACTGAATGCACTTGTAGTATTTTTCATTGGTTGGTTCCATGAAGGTCAGGTAAAAACTGAGTCATACTGTTTTTTGTGTGTTTACCTTTAAAGAGCAAAAATAACTGAAAATATTGTATATGTGTTTGTTTGATCACTTAGAATAGTTATTAAATAATGTCAAAAATGGTACACAATGTGACTGTAGTTATTCAGATTCAAATAGTTTAGATAAAGAATACAATTTGAAACATACTACATTCTATGATCAGATTTGCTTAATTCTTTTGGTATTGGTTGTTGAAGAATCAGCAGTGCACTACTGGGAGCTAGCTGAACAAATTGGGTGAGACAATGACAAGAAACACATAAGTGCTGCCACCAATCAGCAGCTAGCTCCCAGTAGGGCATGAGCCTACCAAAGTATGCTTTTTAACTAAAAATACCAAGAGAATGAAGCAAATTAGATAATAGAAGTAAACAGGATGTGGAAAACCAAAAATGTAGGAAGTGTTGGGAGTATCTTCTGCTGCAAGCTGGAAGCCAATTTGCTGCATTTGAAAAAAAAAAAAAAGACTCTCTTACAGATTATGCTTTTTGGCTTCTGTAGCAAAACTGGGACATAGAACATTTTTTAAACCAAAGCAAAAAGGGGCATATTTATCAAGCTCCTTGTTTTCAGTGAGCCTCAGGCTCACCGGATACAGAAGTTATGAAGCAGAGGTCTAAAGACCGCTGCTCCATAACTTGTCCACCTGCTCTGAGGCCGCAGACAGAAATCAACCCAATCAAATATGATTGGGTTGATTGACATCCCCTGCTAGTGGCCGATTGGCTGTTAATCTGCAGGGGTGGCATTGCACCAGCAGTTCACAAGAAAACAGCTCTTTTGCATTTAAATAAACATACAATACCCCCCCACACATTACAACCCACCACCCACATACCCCTAATCTAACCCAAACCCCCCTTAAAAAACCTAACACTAAGCCCCTGATGATCTTCCTACCTTATCTTCACCACGCCAATGTTCCGATCAGCCAATAGAATGCAAGCTCAATCTGATTGGCTGATTGGATCAGCCAATCCGATTGAACTTGAATCTGATTGGCTGATTCAATCAGCCAATAAGATTTTTCCTACCTTAATTCCGATTGGCTGATAGAATCCTATCAGCCAATCGGAATTCGAGGGACGCCATCTTGGATGACATCACTTAAAGGAACCTTCATTCGTCGGGAGTCGCCGGAAGAAGAGGATGGATCCACGTCGGCTGCTTCAAGATGGTCCCGCTCCGCGCCGGATGGAAGAAGATAGAAGATGCCGCCTGGATGAAGATGTCTACCGGTCCGGATGCCCTCTTCTTGCCGGATAGGATGAAGACTTCGGACCCTCTTCTGGACCTCTTCTTGCCGGATAGGATGAAGACTTCGGACCCTCTTCTGGACGAATCTGTGATACCCGGCGTGGTGAAGATAAGGTAGGAAGATCTTCAGGGGCTTAGTGTTAGGTTTTTTAAGGGGGGTTTGGGTTAGATTAGGGGTATATGGGTGGTGGGTTGTAATGTTGGGGGGGTATTGTATGTTTATTTAAATGCAAAAGAGCTGTTTTCTTTGGAGCATGCCCCGCAAAAGGCCCTTTTAAGGGCCGGTAAGGTAAAAGAGCTGTTAAATTTTTATTTTAGAATAAGGTAGGGCATTTTTTTATTTTGGGGGGCTTTGTTATTTTTTTAGGGGGCTTAGAGTAGGTGTAATTAGTTTAAAATTCATGTAATCTTTTTTATTTTTTGTAATTTAGTGTTTTTTTTTGTAATTTAGTGTTGTTTTTTTTTTTGTAATTTAGTTTAGTTGATTTAATTGTAGATAATTGTAGGTAATTGTAGGTAGTTTACTTCATTAATTTATTGATAGTGTAGTGTTAGGTTTAATTGTAACTTAGGTTAGGATTTATTTTACAGGTAATTTTGTAATTATTTTAACTAGGTAGCTATTAAATAGTTATTAACTATTTAATAGCTATTGTACCTAGTTAAAATAAATGCAAAGTTGCCTGTAAAATAAATATAAATCCTAAAATAGCTACAATATAATTATTAGTTATATTGTAGCTATATTAGGGTTTATTTTACAGGTACATATTTAGCTTTAAATAGGAATACTTTAGTTAATAAGATTTATCTTATTTCGTTAAATTTAAATTATATTTAACTTAGGGGGGTGTTAGTGTTAGGGTTAGACTTAGCTTTAGGGGTTAATAAATTTATTAGAGTAGCGGTGAGGTCCGGTCGGCCCGGCGATGTTAGGGAGGGCAGATTAGGGGTTAATACTATTTATTATAGGATTTTTGAGGCGGGAGTGAGGCGGTTTAGGGGTTAATACATTTATTATAGTGGCGGCGAGGTCCGGTCAGCAGATTAGGGGTTAATAAGTGTAGGTAGGTAGCAGCGACGTTGGGGTGGCAGATTAGGGGTTAATAAATATAATATAGGAGTCAGCGATGTTAGGGGCAGCAGATTAGGGGTACATAGCTATAATGTAGGTTGCGGCGGTGTACGGAGCGGCAGATTAGGGGTTAAAAATAATATGCAGGGGTCAGCGATAGCGGGGTCAGCAGATTAGGGGTTAATAAGTGTAAGGTTAGGGGTGTTTTGACTCGGGGTTCATGTTAGGGTGTTAGGTGCAGACTTAGGAAGTGTTTCCCCATAGGAAACAATGGGGCTGCGTTAGGAGCTGAACGCTGCTTTTTTGCAGGTGTTAGGTTTTTTCCAGCTCAAACTGCCCCATTGTTTCCTATGGGGGAATTGTGCACAAGCACATTTTTGAAGCTGGCCGCGTCCGTAAGCAACGCTGGTATTGAGAGTTGCAGTGGCGGTAAATATGCCTGTACGCTCCTTTTTTGGAGCCTAACGCAGCCCTTCTGAGAACTCTAAATATCAGCGTTGTTTAAAAGGTGCGGGGGGGGGGGGGAAACACGCGTAGCTAACGCACCCCTTCTAACGCAAAACTCTAAATCTAGGCGTCTGTTTCTAATCATATTTACTGTTTGTGTCTTTACTATAAAACACACTTATTTTTAGCTTTATGTGATTTTGTAATTTGTTTCCCTAAGAGTTGCAGATGTAAAATGAGGGATATTGTACACTCTGTTCCTGAGGCTGTAAATCAATAGATTGAAGAGGAATTACTCCTGTACATGAAGAATGTTTAATTAATGTATCCATGAGGACTTTCATGCAAGTTCAGATACTAATGCAAATCTAGAGTCATATGTAGGTAATGTTTTCTCGTTTTATAGCACCCGTATGGTATTAGAAGATAGTTGTTCCAGTTACAAGAAATGCATCTTTATCTGTAAGCACAGAATGTTCTCAGGACATCCCATAAGAGCACTCCAGAGATAAGACTTAAGAGAATTTAATTAAAAGGGAATTTTTAAATTCAACGTATGGCTTATTAGATCAGTTGTGGAAAAAATGATCAGTGTTAATATTTCTTTCTTCTTATGTTACAGTGGTTGAGTAACAGCTCAAACAGATTCACTATGGTTTATAGAGTCACAGCCTCCTCACAATCTAGCTGATCAGAGGCTAAGGGGTCTATTCCAACCAATCAGAATTCCCTGCCAAATGCATAGCATAGTTATTTTTGAATTTTTGGAGGGAGGAAGGTTAAAATTATTAAAAATAAGTAAAAATACTGAGAAGGGTACACTTAAGATATAGTGAAAAATGTTTTGGATAGACAGACAGATAGATACATACAGTATACACAAGAGAGGAACCATTGTATGATACTTTGGAACAAAATAGAACATGCCAGCCCATACCATTAATTGGGTTATGTATAGAGGATATCAGGAACAAATTGGATAATATTAAGGTAAATAAAACTCCAGGCCCAGATGGAATACACCCAAGGGTGTTAAGGGAACTTAGCACTGTTATAGACAAACCTCTACTCTTAATTTTTCAAGACTCATTATCCTCAGGCATGGTACCCTAGGATTGGCGTAAAGCCGATGTGGTGCCACTATTCAAAAAGGGAAGCAGGGATGATCCAAGAAGCTATAGACCAGTTAGTCTGACATCAATAGTGGGGAAGTTATTTGAAGGGATTATAAAGGGTTATATTGATGAGCATATTCATGTAAACAAGATTATGAGTTCTAATCAGCTTGGTTTTATGAGAAATAGATCATGTCAAACTAATCTAATTAGATTCTATGAGGAAGTAAGTAAAAATATATATAAAGGGGAAGTAGTTGATGTGATATACTTAGATTTTGCAAAGGCGTTTGATACAGTGCTAAATGAGAGATTAATGCACAAAATTAAGGGACTGGGAATAGCTGAAAATGTTAGCGCATGGATAAATAACTGGATAAAAGATAGGGAGCAACGAGTAGTAGTAAATGGATCATACTCAGATTGGACAAAGGTAATCAGTGGAGTACCCCAGGGATCAGTACTGGGCCCTGTTCTTTTTAATATTTTTATAAATGACTTGGAGCAAGGATTAAATAGCGACATCTCTATTTTTACAGATGATACTAAGTTAAGTAAGGTCATTAAGTCAGAGCAGGATGAACTTTTGTTGCAAAGGGACCTGCAAAAATAGTATGGGCAGGTAAATGGAAAATGAGATTAAATACAGGAAAATACAAGGTTCTACGTTTTGGAAGTAAAAATAAGCAGGCAATGTATTATTTAAATGGGACAAGACTTAGCCAAACAAAGGAGAAAAGGGATTTGGGAGTAGTAATAGATAACAAGCTAAAGATGGGTGCACAATGCAGGGCAGCAGCTTCAAAGGCTAATAAGATACTAGCATGTAATAAAAGAGGCATTGATTCAAGGGAGGAAAGCATAATTCTGTCACTATATAAAGCCCTGGTAAGACCTCACCTTGAGTATCAAGTGCAGTTCTGGGGACCAATCGCAAAAAAGATATTGCAGAACTAGAATAAAATTCGAAAATATTAATTCAAATAATAGAATGTTTGGCTATGTATTCATTCAATTTAGAAATGTAATATTCGAATTTGAATGTCACATTCAAATTCAAAATAGTATTCATAGTCTACAACTGTGTTTAATAAATGTAATATTGGAATTCGAATGCTATGTTTGAATGTCACATTCGAATTTGAAATAGTATTTGTCACGCTCAGCTGGTGGGAAGCTCTGCAGTCCTCTCTGTGTGCTTGATTGATAGGTGTCTGAGCCACCCCTTCCTGATGATGTCACAACCAGGCTTTTTATTCTTGGCTTCCTGCTTCTCCAGTGCCAGTTTGTTTGTTAACTTTGTGGCTTCTGATAGGATTTCGCTGAGGAATCTCTCTAACTGCTGCTTTTCTGTTGCCAATCTCTTCAAGGATTTACTATGCTAGATTAACCTTCAACCTCCTGATTACCTGTCTCCAAACAATGCAAGTACTGTTTGTTTTGTGAAACTTTCAAACTTCCTGTTTACCTGCTGCAAACCCTGCATATTCAGACTACTCTGTGTACTGCCAAACTATTCAAATACTTTTATTTCTGTGAAACCTTCAATCTGCATGTTTACCTGTTTCCAAACTCTGCAAATACAATGATTCAGTGTAAACCTTCAAACTGCTTGATATCCTGTTGCCAATCTCAACAAGTACTGATTAATCTGTGTTAACCTTCAAACTACCAGCTTACCTGTTGCTATCTCTGCAAGTTCTGACAACACAGTGTTAACCTTCAAACTACCTGATTACATGTTGTTAATTCTGCAAGTTCAGACTACACAGTGTTTACCCTCAAACTTCCTGATTACCTGTTGCATACTCTGCAAAGACTGTCTACTCTGTGTTAACCTTCAGACTGCCTGATAACAAATGACCTACTCCTGCATTATTAACTGTTTCCTGTTTTACCCTTCTTCTGTCTGAGTATAAGTGGACTATCCCTGCTCTCCTGATCCTGTGGAAGACATTTCCTGAAACCAGTTCCTTATTCAGAAGTCTATCTGGCTGATATCATGAATTACTTTGGCACAGGCTAACCCTGCTCCATATCGTGAGTACTTTGTTTTTTGGAGGTTGTCGTGGGGTCACGTCCTGGATTAAACTCAGAGTGCAAGGGTGTTGTTTAAGTTCACCCTAGCATTTGGGTCTTCTTCTGGACATTTCCTAACCTGACAGTATTTCTAGTCTAATATTGTGTTTTAAATGTAATATTCAAATTCAAATGTGACATTTGAATTTGAATGTCACATTCAAATTCGAAATAGTATTTCTAGTTTACAACTGTGTTTAATAAATGTGATATTCAATTCAAATATGATATTCCATTTGAATGTGATATTCGTTTTGAATGTGATATTCCATTTGAATGTGACATTAGAATTCAAAATAGGATTTCTAGTCTAATACTGTGTTTTATAAATGTAATATTCAAATTCGAATGGGATATTCGATTCAAATGTGACATTCGAAATAGTGTTTCTAGTCTACAATTGTGTTTCATAAATGTAATATTCAAATTCGAAAGTGACATTTGAATTTGAATGTAACATTCGAATTCAAATGGGACATTCGAATACTGTAAATAACATTCAGAAATCGAATTTTTAAGAATATTCGTTCTTATCAACATTCTATTATGTAAATCGAATTTCTACAATAACATTCATTCTAACATTCAAATTCGAATATAAACACCTCCCTACCCAGGGTGCTCTTCCTCTCTCTCTTCCTCTCTCTCTTGTGAGATTAAACTCCTCCATTTCATAAAAGTAAATTCTCTGGTGCATTGGTAACTATGTATACAGAGTAGTTCTAGTGAAAAACAAGCGTAGATACTTTCCTCCACCATAACTTTAATGAATATTGCTTTTGCCCTGGAAATAAGCTTCACCTAGCAACAAATCAAACATTCTGCTGAGGAGAGCTAATAAGCTTGAAGCAGCTGTCCAGAAGTGGTTCTGATTTTGCTGCACCTAACCCATAAAGACTGTGGTTAAACACTGGAAGCAAAAAGCATGAGATATTGTATATCTAATTTGCATATCTTACCCAGCGTTCTCTGGCACATTGGTAATGTCCTAATTGCCTACACAATAATGTGTGTGTGTGTATATATATATATATATATATATATATATATATATATATATATATATATATATAGTTTATTAAGAGAGAATAAATCCTGGAGAAAATATATAGACCAGGATAAAAGAGGGAGTTCAGCACTCTTTTCAAAAATTAAATTAAAGCTCTAAAATGGATTTTATGATGTGTCAAACATGTAGTGCTTGTGTGGCTGTAAAGGAGAGAACTCTCTGGCACCTAAAGCTTAAATCTCAAATGAGTATACAGATAGGTAAAAAATACCAAAAACCCAAATTGTATATATAATCACTTTATAAAGATGTTAAATTGCATAAAAAATACAACATACATACAAACCTGACCGGTCAGGGGATAGTGTCAATACATGAACAGAAATCATCAACATGATATGTAGATAGTTAATCAGGCCAGAAGACCCACTTGAGTATACTGCAGTGTTAGAACGGGGAACAGTAATCAGACTACTACACCCTACTGCTTACGGCACCTTAGTATGTAAGGCTTAATGCCGGGCAGATATATAGCTGGGATCTAAGTAGTTACAGTTAGTGTGCCCCAAATCGCATTCAAATATGTTAATACATATTAAGGCCTAGACATTTTGAAATACATACATGTATCATAAAAGATAGCCCGACACACCTAGCGGGTGAAACGCGCGTCTGCATTGGACAAGCAGACCGGAACATGTGGTTGGTGTTGATTACATGGAACAGACACGCTGCAAGCGAACACACCTGATGGATCTCCAGAACGGTGCTCCCTTATACTTAATAAGGCTCATCTACTAAGAACTAGCCTTAAGGAAAACTCAGGAAACAGGTCATATACTGCCCTCTAACTGCCTGATTGATAGGCACTTGTATGACTGATTTGGATATCGCTACCCTGATGAGAGGGTTATACTCTAAGTTCTTAAAGGAGAAAGTTACTGCTGACAAATGCTTGAGGCTTACTAACATCACGCATCATTAAGGCAAAATCCTGTACCTTGCATTAAGCTTTTACTTGCTTCATGGCTAACTGCTTTCCTGCATGCATGACTATACTTAAGGGACATTTATACCCGACAGCATGACCAGCTGCTTCTATGCGACTACCTGTTTATTCATCTGTTTATTCACCTTGCTGAGCTAGCTGAATATGATCATTGTCTGACGCTGTTTGCTTGCATAGTAATAAGATATATGTACATATATTGGGGCACATTACTGCAACCTACTTAGATCCCTATTCAATACCTGCCCGGCATTTAGCCTTCTACTTTAAGGTGCCGTACGCAGCAGGGTGTAGTAGCTTGACATTTGTCCCCCAGTAATATATCTTTTATGATACATGTATGTATTTCAAAATGTCTAGGCCTTAATATGTATTAATATATTTGAATGCGATTTGGGGCACACTAACTGTAACTACTTAGATCCCAGCTATATATCTGCCCGGCATTAAGCCTTACATACTAAGGTGCCGCAAGCAGT